>NC_140990.1:342919340-343136840 GCF_052327205.1 Somniosus microcephalus | reverse complement strand
CTTACTGGAGCAGGGAGATGGGGCCTCGGTTTAACATTTATTGCCGGTTTCTGAATTTTACAACGTGGCCATAAAGTTGTTATCTCAGTGAAGCACAGCTGCAGACAATTCGTGGTTTGTTAAGTACGTTTGTCAAAACCTACAATTTCATTCACTTACAGATTCGTAAACACGACAGGTGCAGCAGGATATTTCGGCTCCAGACCTCATTGCAGCCTTGGTCCAAACATGGGCAAAAGAGCTGAATTCCAGAGGTGAGGTGACAGTGACTGCCCTTGACATCAAGGCAGCATTTCGCCGAGTGTAGCATCAAGGAGCCCTAGAAAAACTGAAGTCAATGGGAATCGGGGGGAAAACTCTCCACTGGCTGGAGTCATACCTAGCACAAAGTGTTGTGTCGGTACCTTTCTACCTAGACACAATTTAGGACTCAGAACTCAGAGATTCAAACATGAAGTGCTTTATTGGAAGGAAAGGAAGTTCTGGAAAGTTCTGAACAAAGAGAGCTAAACTTAACCGAGAACACCCAACCATTTATCTCCTGTGACAGCGCCACCACAGGTGGGAGGAGAACACACAATAGAACACACAATACATAACATTTCCTCCCCTCTTAAATGGAAGGTCCACATTATTCCTCAACAGGTAAGTTACTTTCAATGCACTCAATGAACCTAGGGTAGAGGTAGACTGCCTCAAACCCTGACTTTACCCTGGGGTTTATTCTGCCCCAGTCTTGTGGGTAAGTCACTAAGCCTACAGATCCAAGCGTCTTGGAGGCCGCCGCTCCCTGACAGGATACCGGCGGTCATCGCTGGCTTCCACAGCAGTAGGCATTGACACAGGCCTGGATGGAGAGGGTGCCTGTGTCAGTTGAAAGTCAGGAGTTTGCACAGGTGGAACAGTCTCTTTGACTTCCTGTGTTGGAGAAGAGCACTGTGGCAAGGGATGCTGGTTTGCGGTATCATCCGGAAACAGTTCAGGCCAACCAGCTGTTGGAGCCTCTGTGGCTGTCTCTGCTCCTAGCAACAGTTGATCTGTGTGTCTTCTCCAGACGACGTCCTCAGCAGTCTCAACCATGTAAGACACAGGGCCTGTCTGCGTGATCACCGTAGCAGGAACCCATTTCGGTCCAGTGTTGTAGTTTCGAGCTAGGACGTGCTCTCCCAGATGAAACTGTCTTTCCTTGGCTCTTTTCTCTCTCTTTTCAACTTGAGCTTGTTGTTGACGATGGACAACCTGCTCTGCCCTTGGAGGTTTGAGTAAGTCAAAACTTGTCCGCAACTGCCTCTTCATCATGAGCGAAGCAGGGGAAGTTTTGGTTGTGGCATGCGGCTCGTTCCTGTAGGACAACAGGAAGCTGTTCAGACGTTGGTGGATTGAGCCCTGACCTTGCGATGCCTTCAAGGCGTGCTTCAAAGTTTGCACGAACCTTTCTGCCTGGCCGTTAGTAGAGGGATGATAGGGCGCAGACCTGATGTGTTGGACACCATTCACATGCAGGAAGGTTGCAAACTCCTGTGATACAAATTGTGGACCGTTGTCGCTTACGAGTTGTTCCGGTGAGCCATAACGGCTGAACATCTCACCAAGTTTCTCAATTGTTTTCTCTGCCGTGGTAGACCTCATCACAGCGACCTCCGGCCACTTGCTATGAGCGTCCACAACCAACATAAACATCTTCTCTTCGAAAGGACCGGCGAAGTCCACATGTACTCGCTGCCACACTTCTGCAGGCCAATCCCAGGGGTGTAGGGTTGCCAGCTGTGGAACATTCCGGACCCTTTGACATGGGGAACATGTTTTGGCTTTCTCCTCAATATTCCCATCGCGACCTGGCCACCAGAAGTAGCTTCTTGCCATTTCCTTCATCCGAACCATCCCACTGTGGCCTGTATGAAGTTGTTGCAGTATAGGTTCCCTCAGAGGTGGCGAAATGATGACACGGCGTCCCCAAAGAAGACAACCTGCCTGGACGGAGAGCTCATTTCTTTTTGAAACGTAAGGTTTCAAACTAGGAGAATCTCCTATAGCTCTCCCTCGAATGACATCGTCCATTACCTCAGACAGGACTGGATCGTTGCGGGTGTACCTTCGCACCTGAACTGCAGTGACAGGTGCTCCCTCCACTTGTCTAAAGTCGAAGATGTCTATCTGACGAGGCTCTGGGGGAGTAACAGGCAAGGGTAGCCTCGAGAGACCGTCTGCGTTGCCGTGCAAGTCTGATTTGCGATATTTGATGTCGTATGTGTGTCCTGACAACAGTAAAGCCCACCTTTGCATCCTGCTTGCAGCGAGAGACGGAATTCCAGTGTGGGGCCCGAAGATTGAAGTCAATGGACGGTGGTCCATCAGGAGTGTGAACCTTCTCCCAAACAGGTACTGATGAAATTTTCGAATTCCAAAAACAATTCCCAAGGCCTCGCGCTCGATCTGCGCATAGTTACTCTCGGCCTTGTTCAAGGTGCGTGATGCGAAGGCGATAGGTTTCTCTTCACCCGAAGGCATGATGTGGGATATGACTGCTCCCACACCATATGGTGATGCATCACATGCTAGCTGCACGGGTAGCTTTGGGTCGAAGTGTGTCAGGACCTCCGATTTCAGCAATGCTTTCTTTGCTTGGGCGAAAGCTTCGTTGCACAGTTCAGTCCATTTCCATGTTTTGCCTTGACATAGCAACTGATGTAACGGCTTCAGCAATGTTGCTAAGTCTGGAATAAACTTCCCATAGTAGTTAAGTAGTCCCAGAAATGAACGTAACTGGCTCACATTCTGGGGCGCTGGGGCTTCCACGATCGCCTTGACCTTTGACGGCGCCTTATGCAGGCCAGTAGCGTCAATCACATGCCCCAGGTACTCAACTGAAGACTGAAAGAATTCACATTTGTCTTTACGAACTCTGAGTCCATACTCTTTCAGTCGTTGTAGTGTCGCATCCAAGTTCAGAAGATGATCCTCCTCATTTGTCCCAGTGACAAGGATGTCGTCCAGGTAGCACTGGACTCCTGGCAGTCCACTCACAATCTGATCCATTGCCCTTTGGAATAGAGCAGGGGCCGACGTAATTCCAAACAGAAGTCGGCAGTACCTGTATAGCCCCTTGTGTGTCACAATTGTCAGCAACTCCTTTGATTTGTCATCGACATGCATTTGTAGATAAGCCTGGCATAAGTCTATTTTGCTGAACTTTTGCCCTCCGGCCAGGCCCGTAAAAAGATCCTCAATGAGGGGAAGAGGGTACTGTTCCGCAGACAGCACCGGGTTAATAGTCACTTTAAAATCCCCGCAGATTCGAACAGATCCATCCTTTTTCAGGACAGGAACAATGGGTGTGGCCCATTTGCCCACGCTCACAGGCTCCAGGACTCCATTCTCGACTAAGGCCTCCAAGTTAGCCTCAACTTTTGGCCTAATTGCATAGGGTACAGGTCGGGCTTTGTGAAACTTCAGCTTGCTGTCAGGTTTAATGTCCAGTCTCACGCTGATCTTTTTCATGCTCCCAGGTTCCCCATTGAAGCGTTCTGCATGTTTGTTTAACACTGCAGTCAGGCCTGACTCCCCTTTTGACATCATGCGGACTGCAGGCCAGTCCAGCGTGATTTTCTCTAGCCACGCACGTCCCAGTAGCGATGGGTAATTTCCCTTTACCACATATGGTGGCAGTTTTGCAGTCTGTCCGTTCAATTTAACTGTCACCTCAATGACGCCTCTCATGGCCACAGGTTCACCGGTATACGTCTTTAGCACAATATTTGTTGGCTGAAGGGTAAGATGCTTTAGCATTTTGTTGTAGACAGTGTCTGAAACAAGGGACACAGCCGTGCCTGTGTCCACCTCCATCCGCACTGATTGTCCCTCCACCAGTGGTGACACCCAGTAGCCATTTGAATCACCTGCAACTGTCAGTATGTGCACCTCTTCCTCCTCAGAGGTGTCGCTCCCCTCTGTTTTGCTTGTTCCATCATACTGCACTGAATGAACACTCTTTTTCCTCTCTTGTCCAAATACAGGCATTTTGCTTCCGTGCTTTACAGCTCTGTCTGTTCTTTTTTTACCTCTACAGGCGCGTTCAGTGTGACCCTTTTTGCCACAATTTCGGCGTTCAAGCTCCGTACACCAGCAGTCATTAGCGTGATGGCCCGTTTTCCCACAACGGTAACATGTGCCGTTCCGCGCACCTTTAGGCTCAGACGACACCTTGTGAACACTCCCTGTTGAACTCAACTGGTGAGCCTCCTTTTCCGCCATCTCCATGGAGACACTAACTTCAATGGCCTTTTCAAGAGTAAGGTTGTCCTCAGTAAGAAGGCGCTTCTGTGTGGCTGGATTTTGCAGACCACACACGAGTCTGTCTCTAATGGTGTCCTTCAGCACCTCCTTGAACTCGCAGTGTTCTGATAACCTTTTTAAAGCAGCAATAAACATCGTCACTGATTCCTCCTCCTCTTGATTCCGTTTGTGAAATCGAAATCTCTCAGCAATAACCAGAGGTTTTGGTGAAAAATGTGCTCCAAGAATTTCCACTAGTTGCTTATATGTTTTAGTTCCTGGCTTATCTGGCTGCACAAGGCTGCGCAGTAAATTGAATGTCTTCAGCCCGATTACACTCAAAAAGGTAGGCACGACCTTTTCATTTGCCACCGCATTCGCCAATACAAAATAGTCAAAACGTTCCGTATAAGCGCTCCATTGCTCCATATTTTCATCAAAATCACCGATGTTTCCTAATATAGTAGCCATCTCACGTTTCAAATTAAAATTTCTGTTTACTCACTGCACCCGTAACGTACACAGATTCATCCGCTCCTCGTTGCCACTTGTTGTGTCGGTACCTTTCTACCTAGACACAATTTAGGACTCAGAACTCAGAGATTCAAACATGAAGTGCTTTATTGGAAGGAAAGGAAGTTCTGGAAAGTTCTGAACAAAGAGAGCTAAACTTAACCGAGAACACCCAACCATTTATCTCCTGTGACAGCGCCACCACAGGTGGGAGGAGAACACACAATACATAACACAAAGGAAGATGGTTGTGGTGGTTGGAGGTCAATCATCACAGCCCCAGGACATCGCTGCAGGAGTTCCTCAGGGCAGTGTCGTAGGCCCAACCATCTTCAGCTGCTTCATCAATGACCATCCCTCCAACATAAGGTCAGAAATGGGGATGTTTGCTGATGACTGCACAGTGTTCAGCGCCATTCACAACTCCTCAGATAATGAAGCAGTTCATGCCCGCATGCAACAAACATGGACGACATCCTATAAGTGGCAGGTAACATTCGCGCTACTCAAGTGTCAGGCAATGACCATCTCCAACAAGAGAGAGTCTAACCACCACCCCTTGACATTCATAGGAACATAGGAACAGGAGGAGGCCATTTAGCCTCTCAAGCCTGTTCCGTCATTCAGTGAGATCATGGCTGATCTGCAACCTAACTCCATAAACCCGCCTTTGGCCCATATCCCTTAATACCTTTGGTTAACAAAAATCTATCAATCTCTGATTTAAAATTAACAATTGATCTAGCATCAATTGCCGTTTGCGGAAGAGAGTTCCAAACTTCTACCACCCTTTGTGTGTAGAAGTGTTTCCTAATTTCACTCCTGAAAGGTCTGGCTCTAATTTTTAGACTCTGCCCCCTAGTCCGAGAATCCCCAACCAGCGGAAATAGTTTCTCTCTATCTACCCTATCTATTCCCCTTAATATCCTGAAAACTTCGATCTGATCACCCCTTAACCTTCTAAATTCTAGCAAATACAACCCTAGTTTGTGTAATCTCTCCTCGTAACTTAACCCTTGAAGCCCGGGTATCATTCTGGTAAACCTACGCTGCACTCCCTCCAAGACCAATCTATCCTTCCTAAGGTGTGGTGCCCAGAACTGCTCCCGGTGCTCCAGGTGTGGTCTAACCAGGGCTTTGTACAGCTGCAGCATAACTTCTACCCCCTTGTACTCTAGTCCTCTAGATAGAAAGGCCAGCATTCCATTAGCCTTTTTGATTATTTTCTGTACCTGTTCATGACATTTGAATGATCTATGTACCTGGACCCCCCAAGTCTCTTTGGACCTCCACTGTCAAGATGGCGGCCGTGACGGTCCAGTGCTGAGATCGCTCTCCCTGTTTCGGGCGGCCAGCTCTCGCCGCTCGCTCCTGCAACCGGAGCGAGGTGCTCGGCGAGTCAGTCAGAGGCAGCGCAGCGCGGTGAGCAGCAGCCAAGCCGACCCGCTGGAGCACATCGGCCGGCAGCTACTCGGCGGGAAGGAATTCCGACTGGGAGGAAGGGAGCTGAGCATGGCGGCCAGAGGCCGACCCGTGAAGAGAGAGAAGTAGGCCCCGGGCCGTGGAGCGTGGAGCCGGCGACGGTGAAGAAGAGGCCGCATTGGAGTATTCACATCCCGACGATGTGTTCGGCGAGTCGGGCGGAGGAGCGCAGCGCAACGAGCAGCAGCAGCAGACTCACGACACGCTGCAGCATGTCGGCCGGCAGCTCCATTTCGGGTAACTCGCAGTCCGGATGGGAGGAGGGGAGCCGGGCATGGCGGCCAGAGCGGGAGAAGCAGGCCACCACACGTGGAGCCGGCAACAGTGAGGAGGAGGCCACGGTGAAGAGGAGGACGGAGCGGCTGAGGGACATCGTGCTCCCACTGCCACGGGAAGCCATTGTATTGACTCTGAACGCGGCGCTGTATGTATAGCTGACGCGTCCCCACGGGGAACAAGCATTCCATTGTACTTGTTACATGTGGCAATTAAATCGAATCTGAATCTGAATCTGAATCTGAATCTGAATCTGAATCTGTTTTAGCTTTTCACTATTTAGAAAATACCCTGTTCTCTCCTTTTTAGGCCCAAAGTAGATGACCTCACATTTGCCGACACTGAAATCCATTTGCCACAGTTTTGCCCATTCACTTAATCTGTCGATAGCCCTCTGTAGTTTTATACTTTTTTCTAAACTACCTACAATGCTGCCTATCTTTGTGTCATCGGCAAATTTGGATATGTGGCTTTCTATTCCATCATCTAATTCAATGGCATTCCCATCGTCGAATCGCCCACCATCAATATCCTGGGGGTCATCATTGATCAGAAACTTAATTGTAGCCACATAAATACTGTGGCTACAAGAGCAGGCCAGAGGCTGGGTAATCTGCAGCGAGTGTTTCACCTTCTGATTCCCCAAAGCCTTTCCACCATCTACAAGGCACAAGTAAGGAGTGTGATGGAATACTCTCCACTTGCCTGGATGAGTGCAGCTCCAACAACACTCAAGAAGCTCGACACCATCCAGGACAAAGCAGCCCGCTTGATTGGCACCCCAACCACCAACTTAAACATTCACTCCCTCCACCACTGGCGTACCGTGGCTGCAGTGTGGACCATCTACAAGATGCACTGCAGCAACTCACCAAGGCTTGTTCGGCAGCACTTCCCAAACCCGCGACCTCTTCCACCTAGAAGGACAAGGACAGCAGGCACTTGTGAACAGCACCGAAGCCCAAATCCCATGAACGAATAAAAAAACACTGATGGGGTGGTAATTGACCGGGTTGAATCTGTCCTGCTTTTTGTGGAAAGGACATACCTGGGCAGTTTTCCACATTGTCGGATAAATGCCAGTGTTGTAGCTGCATTGGAACAGCTTGGCTAGAGGCGCGGCTAGTCAGTGTGTTACAGTGAGGGGTGTGGGGTATATCAGTGTGAGGGGTGTGGGGTATATCAGAGTGTTACAGTGAGGGGTGTGGGGTATATCGGAGTGTTACAGTGAGGGGTGTGGGGTATATCAGAGTGTTACAGTGAGGGGTGTGGGTTATATTAGAGTGTTACAGTGAGGGGTGTGGGGTATATCAGTGTCACAGTGAGGGGTGTGGGGTATATCGGAGTGTTACAGTGAGGGGTGTGGGTTATATCAGAGTGTTACAGTGAGGGGTGTGGGGTATATCAGTGTTACAGTGAGGGGTGTGGGGTATATCGGAGTGTTACAGTGAGGGGTGTGGGCTATATCAGAGTGTTACAGTGAGTTGTGTGGGGTATATCAGAGTGTTACAGTGAGGGGTGTGGGGTATATCAGAGAGTGTTACAGTGAGGGGTGTGGGGTATATCAGAGTCTTACAGTGAGGATTTGGGGTAGATCAGAGTGTTACAGTGAGGGGTGTGGGGTATATCAGAGAGTTACAGTGAGGGGTGTGGGGTATATCAGAGAGTGTTACAGTGAGGGGTGTGGGGTATATCAGTGTGTTACGGTGAGGGGCGAGGGGTATATCAGAGTGTTACAGTGAGGGGTGTGGGGTATATCAGTGTTACAGTGAGGGGTGCGGGATATATCAGAGTGTTACAGTGACGGGTGTGGGGTATATCAGTGTGTTACAGTGAGGGGTGTGGGGTATATCAATGTGTTACAGTGAGGGGTGTGGGGTATATCAGAGTGTTACACTGAGGGGTGTGGGCTATATCAGAGTGTTACTGTGAGTTGTGTGGGGTATATTAGAGTGTTACAGTGAGGGGTTTGGGGTATATCAGAGTGTTACGGTGAGGGGTGTGGGGTATATCAGAATGTTACAGTGAGGGGTGTGGGGTATATCAGAGAGTTACAGTGAGGGGTGTGGGGTATATCAGAGAGTGTTACAGTGAGGGGTGTGGGGTATATCAGTGTGTTACAGTGAGGGGCGAGGGGTATATCAGAGTGTTACAGTGAGGGGTGTGGGGTATATCAGTGTTACAGTGAGGGGTGCGGGATATATCAGAGTGTTACAGTGACGGGTGTGGGGTATATCAGTGTGTTACAGTGAGGGGTGTGGGGTACATCAATGTGTTACAGTGAGGGGTGTGGGGTATATCAGAGTGTTACAGTGAGGGGTGTGGGCTATATCAGAGTGTTACTGTGAGTTGTGTGGGCTACATTAGAGTGTTACAGTGAGGGGTTTGGGTTATATCAGAGTGTTACGGTGAGGGGTGTGGGGTATATCAGAATGTTACAGTGAGGGGTGTGGGGTATATCAGAGTGTTACAGTGAGGTGTGTGGGGCATATCAGAGTGTTACAGTGAGGGGTGTGGGGTATATCAGAATGTTACAGTGAGGGGTGTGGGGTATATCAGTGTGTCACAGTGAGTGGTGTGGGATATATCAGAGTGTTACAGTGAGGGGTGTGGGCTATATCAGAGTGTTACAGTGAGGGATGTGGGGTAGATCAGAGTGTTACAGTGAGGGGTGTGGGGTATATCAGAGAGTGTTACAATGAGGGGTGTGGGGTATATCAGAGTGTTACAGTGAGGGTGTAGGGTATATCAGAGTGTTACAGTGAGGGGTATATCAGAGAGTTGCAGTGAGGGGTGTGCGGTATATCAGTGTGTTACAGTGAGGGGTGTAGAGTATATCAGAGTGTTACAGTGACGGGTGTGGGGTATTTCAGGGAGTTACACTGAGGGGTGTCGGGTATATCAGAGTGTTACAGTGAGGGGTGTGCGGTATATCAGTGTGTTACAGTGAGGGGTGTGGGGTGTATCAGAGTGTTACACTGAGGTGTGTGGGGTATATCAGAGTGTTACAGTGAGGGGTGTGGGCTATATCAGAGTGTTATAGTGAGGGGTGTGGGTTATATCAGAGTGTTACAGTGAGGGGTGTGGAGTATATCAGAGAGTGTTACAGTGAGGGGTGTGGGGTATATCAGAAGAGTTACAGTGTGTTGTGTGGGGTATATCAGAGTGTTACAGTGAGTGTGTGGGGTATATCAGAGTGTGACAGTGAGGGTGTGGGGTATATCAGAGTGTTACAGTGAGTTTTGTGGGGTATATCAGAGTGTTACAGTGATGGGTGTGGGGTATATCAGAGTGTTACAGTGAGGGTGTGGGGAATATCAGAGTGTTACAGTGAGGGGTGTGGGGTATATCAGAGTGTTACAGTGAGGGTGTGGGGTATATCAGAGTGTTACAGTGAGGGGTGTGGGGTATATCCGAGTGTTACAGTGAGTTGTGTGGGGTATATCAGTGTGTTACAGTGAGGGGTGTGGGATATATCAGTGTTACAGTGAGGGTGTGGGGTATATCCGAGTGTTACAGTGAGGGGTGTGGAGTATATCAGAGTGTTACACTGAGGTGTGTGGGGTAGATCAGAGAGTTACAGTAAGGGGTGTGCGCTTTATCAGTGTGATACAGTGAGGGGTGTGGGATATATCAGAGTGTTACAGTGAGGGGTGTGGGGTATATCAGAGTGTTACAGTGAGGGGCGTGGGGTAGATCAGAGTGTTACAGTGAGGGTATATCAGAGAGTGTTACAGTGAGGGGTGTGGGATATATCAGAATGTTACAGTGAGGGGTGTGGGGTATATCAGTGTGTTACAGTAAGGGGTGTGGGGTATATCAGAGTGTTACAGTGAGGGGTGTGGGGTATATCAGAGTGTTACAGTGAGGGATGTGGGGTAGATCAGAGTGTTACAGTGAGGGGTTTGGGGTATAACAGAGTTTTACAGTGAGGGGTGTGGGGTATATCAGAGTGTTACAGTGAGGGGTTTGGGCTATATCAGAGAGTGTTACAGTGAGGGGTGTGGGGTATATCAGAGTGTACAGTGAGGAGTGTGGGGTATATCAGAATGTTGCAGTGAGGGGTTTGGGGTATATCAGAGTGTTACAGTAAGGGGTGTGCGGTATATCAGTGCGTTATAGTGAGGGGTGTGGGGTATATCAGTGTGTTACAGTGAGGGGTGTGGGGTATATCAGAATGTTACAGTGAGGGGTGTGGGGTACATCAGTGTGTTACAGTGAGTGGTGTGGGATATATCAGAATGTTACAGTGAGGGGTGTGGGGTATATCAGAGTGTTACAGTGAGGGGTGTGGGGTATATCCGAGTGTTACAGTGAGGGATGTGGGGTAGATCAGAGTGTTACAGTGAGGGGTGTGGGGTATATCAGAGTGTTACAGTGAGGGGTGTGGGGTATACCACAGTGTTACAGTGAGGGGTGTTTGGCATATCAAAGTTTTACAGTGAGGGGTGTGAGGTATATTAGAGTGTTATAGTGAGGGGTTTGGGGTATATCAGAGTGTTACAGTGAGGGGTGTGGGGTATATCAGTGTTACAGTGAGGGGTGTGGGGTATATCAGTGTGTTACAGTGAGGGTGTGGGGTATATCAGAATGTTACAGTGAGGGGTGTGGGGTATATTGAAGTGTACAGTGAGGGGTGTGGGGTATATCAGAGTGTTACAGTGAGGGGTGTGGGATATATCAGAGTGTTACAGTGAGGGGTGTGGGGTATATCAGAGTGTTACAGTGAGGGGTGTGGGGTATATCAGAGTGTTACAGTGAGGGGTGTGGGGTATATCAGAGTGTTACAGTGAGGGGTGTGGGGTATATCAGTGTGTTACAGTGAGGGGTGTGGGGTACATCAGATTGTTACAGTGAGGGGTGTGGGGTATATCAGAGTGTTGCAGTGAGGGGTGTGAGGTATATCAGAGTGTTACAGTGAGGGGTGTGGGGTATATCAGTGTGTTACAGTGAGGGGTGTGGGGTATATTGAAGTGTACAGTGAGTGGTGTGGGGTATATCAGAGTGTTACAGTGAGGGTTGTGGGGTATATCAGTGTGTTACAGTGAGGGGTGTGGGGTATTTCAGAGTGTTACAGTGAGGGATGTGGGGTATATCAGTGTGTTACAGTGAGGGGTGTGGGGTATATTGAAGTGTACAGTGAGGGGTGTGGGGTATATCAGAGTGTTACAGTGAGGGGTGTGGGGTATATCAGTGTGTTACAGTGAGGGGTGTGGGGTATATCAGAGTGTTACAGTGAGGGGTGTGGGGTATATCAGAGTGTTACAGTGAGGGGTGTGGGGTATATCAGAGTGTTACAATGAGGGGTGTGGGGTATATCAGTGTGTTACAGTGAGGGGTGTGGGGTACATCAGATTGTTACAGTGAGGGGTGTGGGGTATATCAGAGTGTTGCAGTGAGGGGTGTGGGGTATATCAGAGTGTTACAGTGAGGGGTGTGGGGTATATCAGTGTGTTACAGTGAGGGGTGTGGGGTATATTGAAGTGTACAGTGAGTGATGTGGGGTATATCAGAGTGTTACAGTGAGGGATGTGGGGTATATCAGTGTGTTACAGTGAGGGGTGTGGGGTATTTCAGAGTGTTACAGTGAGGGATGTGGGGTATATCAGTGTGTTACAGTGAGGGGTGTGGGGGATATTGAAGTGTACAGTGAGGGGTGTGGGGTATATCAGAGTGTTACAGTGAGGGGTGTGGGGTATATCAGAGTGTTACAGTGAGGGTTGTGGGGTATATCAGAGTGTTACTGTGAGGGGTGTGGGGTATATCAGTGTGTTACAGTGAGGGGTGTGGGGCATATTGAAGTGTACAGTGAGGGGTGTGGGGTATATCAGAGTGTTACAGTGAGGGGTGTGGGGTATATCAGAGTGTTACAGTGAGGGATGTGGGGTATATTGAAGTGTACAGTGAGGGGTGTGGGGTATATCAGGGTGTTACAGTGAGGGGTGTGGGGTATATCAGAGTGTTACAGTGAGGGGTGTGGGATATATCAGTGTGACAGTGAGGGGTGTGGGGTATATCAGAGTGTTACAGTGAGAGGTGTGGGGTGTATCAGAGTGTTACAGTGAGGGGTGTGGGGTATATCAGAGAGTTACAGTGAGGGGTGTGGGGTATATCAGAGAGTGTTACAGTGAGGGGTGTGGGGTATATCAGTGTGTTACAGTGAGGGGTGTGGGGTACATCAATGTGTTACAGTGAGGGGTGTGGGGTATATCAGAGTGTTACAGTGAGGGGTGTGGGCTATATCAGAGTGTTACTGTGAGTTGTGTGGGGTATATTAGAGTGTTACAGTGAGGGGTTTGGGGTATATCAGAGTGTTACGGTGAGGGGTGTGGGGTATATCAGAATGTTACAGTGAGGGGTTTGGGGTATATCAGAGTGTTACGGTGAGGGGTTTGGGCTATATCAGAGAGTGTTACAGTGAGGGGAGTGGGGTATATCAGAGTGTACAGTGAGGAGTGTGGGGTATATCAGAATGTTGCAGTGAGGGGTTTGGGGTATATCAGAGTGTGACAGTAAGGGGTGTGGGGTATATCAGTGTGTTACAGTGAGGGGTGTGGGGTATATCAGAATGTTACAGTGAGGGGTGTGGGGTATATCAGTGTGTTATAGTGAGGGGTGTGGGGTATATCAGAGTGTTACAGTGAGGGGTGTGGGGTATATCAGTGTGTTACAGTAAGGGATGTGGGGTACATCAGTGTGTTACAGTGAGTGGTGTGGGATATATCAGAATGTTACAGTGAGGGGTGTGGGGTATATCAGAGTGTTACAGTGAGGGGTGTGGGGTATATCCGAGTGTTACAGTGAGGGATGTGGGGTAGATCAGAGTGTTACAGTGAGGGGTGTGGGGTATATCAGAGAGTTACAGTGAGGGGTGTGGGGTATACCACAGTGTTACAGTGAGGGGTGTTTGGCATATCAAAGTTTTACAGTGAGTGGTGTGAGGTATATTAGAGTGTTACAGTGAGGGGTTTGGGGTATATCAGAGTGTTACAGTGAGGGGTGTGGGGTATATCAGAATGTTACAGTGAGGGGTGTGGGGTATATTGAAGTGTACAGTGAGGGGTGTGGGGTATATCAGAGTGTTACAGTGAGGGGTGTGGGGTATATCAGAGTGTTACAGTGAGGGGTGTGGGGTATATCAGAGTGTTACAGTGAGGGGTGTGTGGTATATCAGAGTGTTACAGTGAGGGGCGTGGGGTATATCAGAGTGTTACAGTGAGGGGTGTGGGGTATATCAGAGTGTTACAGTGAGGGGTGTGAGGTATATCAGTGTGTTACAGTGAGGGGTGTGGGGTACATCAGATTGTTACAGTGAGGGGTGTGGGGTACATCAGATTGTTACAGTGAGGGGTGTGGGGTATATCAGAGTGTTGCAGTGAGGGGTGTGGGGTATATCAGAGTGTTACAGTGAGGGGTGTGGGGTATATCAGTGTGTTACAGTGAGGGGTGTGGGGTATATTGAAGTGTACAGTGAGTGGTGTGGGGTATATCAGAGTGTTACAGTGAGGGATGTGGGGTATATCAGTGTGTTACAGTGAGGGGTGTGGGGTATTTCAGAGTGTTACAGTGAGGGATGTGGGGTATATCAGTGTGTTACAGTGAGGGGTGTGGGGTATATCAGAGTGTTACAGTGAGGGGTGTGGGGTATATCAGAGTGTTACAGTGAGGGGTGTGGGGTATATCAGAGTGTTACAGTGAGGGGTGTGGGGTATATCAGTGTGTTACAGTGAGGGGTGTGGGTTACATCAGATTGTTACAGTGAGGGGTGTGGGGTATATCAGAGTGTTGCAGTGAGGGGTGTGGGGTATATCAGAGTGTTACAGTGAGGGGTGTGGGGTATATCAGTGTGTTACAGTGAGGGGTGTGGGGTATATTGAAGTGTACAGTGAGTGATGTGGGGTATATCAGAGTGTTACAGTGAGGGATGTGGGGTATATCAGTGTGTTACAGTGAGGGGTGTGGGGTATTTCAGAGTGTTACAGTGAGGGATGTGGGGTATATCAGTGTGTTACAGTGAGGGGTATGGGGTATATTGAAGTGTACAGTGAGGGGTGTGGGGTATATCAGAGTGTTACAGTGAGGGGTGTGGGGTATATCAGAGTGTTACAGTGAGGGTTGTGGGGTATATCAGAGTGTTACTGTGAGGGGTGTGGGGTATATCAGTGTGTTACAGTGAGGTGTGTGGGGCATATTGAAGTGTACAGTGAGGGGTGTGGGGTATATCAGAGTGTTACAGTGAGGGGTGTGGGGTATATCAGAGTGTTACAGTGAGGGATGTGGGGTATATTGAAGTGTACAGTGAGGGGTGTGGGGTATATCAGGGTGTTACAGTGAGGGGTGTGGGGTATATCAGAGTGTTACAGAGAGGGGTGTGGGATATATCAGTGTTACAGTGAGGGGTGTGGGGTATATCAGAGTGTTACAGTGAGGGGTGTGGGGTATATCAGAGTGTTACAGTGAGGGGTGTGGGGTATATCAGAGAGTTACAGTGAGGGGTGTGGGGTATATCACAGAGTGTTACAGTGAGGGGTGTGGGGTATATCAGTGTGTTACAGTGAGGGGCGAGGGGTATATCAGAGTGTTACAGTGAGGGGTGTGGGGTATATCAGTGTTACAGTGAGGGGTGCGGGATATATCAGAGTGTTACAGTGACGGGTGTGGGGTATATCAGTGTGTTACAGTGAGGGGTGTGGGGTACATCAATGTGTTACAGTGAGGGGTGTGGGGTATATCAGAGTGTTACTGTGAGGGGTGTGGGCTATATCAGAGTGTTACTGTGAGTTGTGTGGGGTATATTAGAGTGTTACAGTGAGGGGTTTGGGGTATATCAGAGTGTTACGGTGAGGGGTGTGGGGTATATCAGAATGTTACAGTGAGGGGTGTGGGGTATATCAGAGTGTTACAGTGAGGTGTGTGGGGCATATCAGAGTGTTACAGTGAGGGGTGTGGGGTATATCAGAAAGTTACAGTGAGGGGTGTGGGGTATATCAGTGTGTTACAGTAAGGGGTGTGGGGTATATCAGTGTGTTACAGTGAGTGGTGTGGGATATATCAGAATGTTACAGTGATGGGTGTGGGGTATATCAGAGTGTTACAGTGAGGGGTGTGGGGTATATCAGAGTGTTACAGTGAGGGATGTGGGGTAGATCAGAGTGTTACAGTGAGGGGTGTGGGGTATATCAGAGAGTGTTACAATGAGGGGTGAGGGGTATATTAGAGTGTTACAATGAGGGTGTGGGGTATATCAGAGTGTTACAGTGAGTGGTGTTGGGTATATCAGAGTGTTACAGTAAGGGGTGTGGGGTATATCAGGGAGTTACAGTGAGGGGTGTGCAGTATATCAGTGTGTTACAGTGAGGGGTGTAGAGTATATCAGAGTGTTACAGTGACGGGTGTGGGGTATTTCAGGGAGTTACAGTGAGGGGTGTCGGGTATATCAGAGTGTTACAGTGAGGGGTGTGCGGTATATCAGTGTGTTACAGTGAGGGGTGTGGGGTATATCAGAGTGTTACAGTGAGGTGTGTGGGGTATATCGGAGTGTTACAGTGACGGGTGTGGGGTATATCAGAGTGTTACAGTGAGGGGTGTGGGGTATATAAGAGTGTTACAGTGATGGGTGTGGGGTATATCAGAGTGTTACAGTGAGGGTGTGGGGTATATCAGAGTGTTACAGTGAGGGGTGTGGGGTATATCAGTGTGTTACAGTGAGGGGTGTGGGGTATATCAGTGTGTTACAGTGAGGGGTGTGGGGTATATTGAAGTGTACAGTGATGGGTGTGGGGTATATCGGAGTGTTACAGTGAGGGGTGTGGGGTATATCAGAGTGTTACAGTGAGGGGTGTGGGGTATATCAGAGTGCTCCAGTGAGGGGTGTGGGGTATATCAGAGTGTTACAGTGAGGGGTGTGGGGTATATCAGTGTGTTACAGTGAGGGGTGTGGGGTATATCAGTGTGTTACAGTGAGGGGTGTGGGGTATATCGGAGTGTTACAGTGAGGGGTGTGGGGTATATCAGAGTGTTACAGTGAGGGGTGTGGGGTATATCGAAGTGTTACAGTGAGGTGTGTGGGGTATATCAGAGTGTTACAGTGAGGGGTGTGGGGTATATCAGTGTGTTACAGTGAGGGGTGTGGGATATATCAGAGTGTTACAGTGAGGGGTGTGGGGTATATCAGAGTGTTACAGTGAGGGGTGTGGGGTATATCAGAGTGTTACAGTGAGGGGTGTGGGGTATATCAGTGTCTTACAGTGAGGGGTGTGGGGTATATCAGTGTGTTACAGTGAGGGGTGTGGGTTATATCAGTGTGTTACAGTGAGGGGTGTGGGGTATATCAGAGTGTTACAGTGAGGGGTGTGGGGTATATCAGTGTGTTACAGTGAGGGGTGTGGGGTATATCAGAGTGTTACAGTGAGGGGTGTGGGGTATATCAGAGAGTTACAGTGAGGGGTGTGGGGTATATCAGAGTGTTACAGTGAGGGGTGTGGGGTATGTCAGGGTGTTACAGTGAGTGGTGTGGGGTATATCAGTGTGTTACAGTGAGGGGTGTGGGGTATATCAGAGTGTTACAGTGAGGGGTGTGGGGTATATCAGAGTGTTACAGTGAGGGGTGTGGGGTATATCAGTGTGTTACAGTGAGGGGTGTGGGGTATATCAGAGTGTTACAGTGAGGGGTGTGGGGTATATCAGTGTGTTACAGTGAGGGGTGTGGGGTATATCAGAGTGATACAGTGAGGGGTGTGGGGTATATCAGAGAGTTGCAATGAGGGGTGTGGGGTATATCAGAGTGTTACAGGGAGGTGTGTGGGGTATATCAGAGTGTTACAGTGAGGGGTGTGGGGTATATCAGTGTGTTACAGTGAGGGGTGTGGGGTATATCAGAGTGTTACAGTGAGGGGTGTGGGGTATATCAGTGTGTTACAGTGAGGGGTGTGGGGTATATCAGAGTGTTACAATGAGGGGTGTGCGGTATATCAGAGTGTTACAGTGAGGGGTGTGGGGTATATCAGAGTGTTACAGTGAGGGGTGTGGGGTATATCAGAGAGTTGCAGTGAGGGGTGTGGGGTATATCAGTGTGTTACAGTGAGGGGTGTGGGGTATATCAGAGTGTTACAGTGAGGGGTGTGGGGTATATCAGAGTGTTACAGTGAGGGGTGTGGGGTATATCATTGTGTTACAGTGAGGGGTGTGGGGTATATCAGAGTGTTACAGTGAGGGGTGTGGGGTATATCAGAGTGTTACAGTGAGGGGTGTGGGGTATATCAGAGAGTTAGTGAAAGGTGTATTAAACTGTTCATAGAATGATGCAGAACAGGAGGAGGTCATTCGGCCCATCGTGCCTGTGCCGGCTCTTTGAAAGAGCTCTCCAATTACTCCCACTCCCCCTGCTCTTTCCTCATGGCCCTGCCCGTGGAAACAGTTTCTCCTCATTTACTCTTTCATAAATCTTCCTGAAGTGTGGTGCCCAGAATTGGCCACAATTCTCCAGTGTTTGGTTCAACCGAACTTCCTTGCTTTCGTCCTCTCTGCCTCTATTAATGAAGGCCAGGATCACATCTGCTTTTCTAACAGCCTTCTCAACTTACCCTGCCACCTTCGATGATTTGTGTCCGTACACCCCCAGGTCTCTCTGTTCCTGCACCCCCTTTAGTTTATATTGCCTCTCCTCATTCTTCCTACCAAATTCTAATCCTGCTGCTGTTCATTATCCTGGGCAGTGCAATACGCGGGCTGGTGTTCAAATTCACAGAATTCCACCTGCAGTGTGCAGCGGGAATCACAGCTGGAACTCGGCTCCGCTCGGATTGGCACTGGCAGGGAGAGGGTGCGCAGGAGATTTACTCGAATGCTCCCAGGGATGAGGGACTTCAGTGATGTGGAGAGACTGGAGAAGCTGGGATTGTTCTCCTTAGAGCAGAGAAGGTTAAGAGGAGATTTAATAGAGGTGTTCAAAATCATGAAGGGTTCTGATGGAGTAAATAAGGAGAAACTGTTTCCAGTGGCAGGAGGGTCGGTAACCAGAGGACACAGAGTGAAGGTGACGAGCAAAGAACCAGAGGGGAGATGAGGGGAATGTTTTTACAGCGAGTTGTTGTGATCTGGAATGCGCCGCCTGAAAGGGCGGTGGAAGCAGATTCAATAGTAACTTTCAAAAGGGAATTGGAGAAATACTTGAAGAGGAAACAATTTGCAGGGCTGTGGGGAAAGAGCAGGGGGAGTGGGACTAATTGGATAGAATCTTTCAAAGAGCCGGCACAGGCACGATGGGCCGAATGGCCTCCTCCTGCGCTGTAAGGCTGTACGAGAGGCTCCATCCCTCCTGATTTCTATGTGTGAACATGTTAGACAGTCCAGGTACACAGAACGTTGAGGCTGCCCGTCAAACATGGACCATTGTCACAGAAAAAAGAGGACTTCGAGGTGAGCCTTGTTAAAGTAAATGGTTACAGGTACCCTGAGTCGCACAGCAATGTTCAATATTAACACACACTCTAGATGAGTAGGACATGAATCAAAGGAAAGAGCGAACTCCAGAGATCAGGGCCCGGGCAGCTGAAGGCACGGCCGCCAGTGATTGGGCAAAGGGAGTCGGGGATGCTCAAGAGGCCGGGATTAAAGGAGCGCAGAGATCTCGGGGGGCGGCGGGGGGGGCGGGGGGGGGCAGGGGACGTGTTGGGGCTGAAGGGGGTTACAGAGATAGGGAGGAGGCGAGGCCATGGAGGGATTTGAAGACAAGGATGAAAACTTTGACATCGAGGTGTTGCCGGACCGGGAGCCAATGTAGGTGAGCGAGCACAGCGGGTGATGGGTGAACTGGACTGGGTGCGAGTTAGGACACGGAGCAATGAGCACAGGGGGTGATGGGTGAACAGGACTGGGTGTGAGTTAGGACACGGGGCAGTGAGCACAGGGGGTGATGGGTGAACGGGACTGGGTGTGAGTTAGGACACGGAGCATTGAGCACAGGGGGTGATGGGTGAACGGGACTGGGTGCGAGTTAGGACACGGGGCAGTGAGCACAGGGGGTGATGGGTGAACGGGACTGGGTGTGAGTTAGGAAACGGGGCAGTGAGCACAGGGGGTGATGGGTGAACGGGACTGGGTGTGGGTTAGGACACGGGGCAGTGAGCACAGGGGGTGATGGGTGAACGGGACTGGGTGTGAGTTAGGACACGGGGCAGTGAGCACAGGGGGTGATGGGTGAACGGGACTGGGTGCGAGTTAGTACACGGGGCAGTGAGCACAGGGAGTGATGGGTGAACGGGACTGGGTGCGAGTTAGGACACGGGGCAGTGAGCACAGGGGGTGATGGGTGAACGGGACTGGGTGTGAGTTAGGACACGGGGCAGTGAGCACAGGGGTTGATGGGTGAACGGCACTGGGTGTGAGTTAGGACACGGGGCAGTGAGCACAGGGGGTGATGGGTGAACGGGACTGGGTGCGAGTTAGGACACGGGGCAGTGAGCACAGGGGCTGAAGGGTGAACGGGACTGGGTGTGAGTTAGGACACGGGGCAGTGAGCACAGGGGGTGATGGGTGAACGGGACTGGGTGCGAGCTAGGACACGGGGCAGTGAGCACAGGGGGTGATGGGTGAACGGGACTGGGTGTGAGTTAGGACATGGGGCAGTGAGCAGAGGGGCGATGGGTGAATGGGACTCGGTGTGAGTTAGGACACGGGGCAGTGAGCACAGGGGGTGATGGGTGAACGGGACTGGGAGCGAGTTAGGACACGGGGCAGTGAGCACAGGGGGTGATGGGTCAACAGGACTGGGTGTGAGTTAGGACACGGGGCAGTGAGCACAGGGGGTGATGGGTGAACGGGACTGGGTGCGAGTTAGGACACGAGGGAAGTGAGCACAGGGGGTGATGGGTGAACTGGACTGGGTGAGATGTTAGGACATGGGGCAGTGAGCACAGGGGGCGATGGGTGAATGGGACTCGGTGTGAGTTAGGACACGGGGCAGTGAGCACAGGGGGTGATGGGTGAACGGGATTGGGTGTGAGTTAGGACACGGGGCACTGAGCACAGGGGGTGATGGGTGAACTGGACTGGGTGAGATGTTTGGACATGGGGCAGTGAGCACAGGGGGCGATGGGTGAATGGGACTCGGTGTGAGTTAGGACACGGGGCAGTGAGCACAGGGGGTGATGGGTGAACGGGACTCGGTGCGAGTTAGGACACGGGGCAGTGAGCACAGGGGGTGATGGGTGAACGGGACTGGGTGCGAGTTAGGACACGGGGCAGTGAGCACAGGGGGTGAAGGGTGAACGGGACTGGGTGTGAGTTAGGACACGGGGCAGTGAGCACAGGGGGTGATGGGTGAACGGGACTGGGTGTGAGTTAGGACACGGGGCAGTGAGCACAGGGGGTGATGGGTGAACGGGACTGGGTGTGAGTTAGGACACGGGGCAGTGAGCACAGGGGGTGATGGGTGAATGGGACTGGGTGTGAGATGGACACGGGGCAGTGAGCACAGGGGGTGATGGGTGAACGGGACTGGGTGTGAGTTAGGACACGGGGCAGTGAGCACAGGGGGTGATGGGTGAACGGGACTGGGTGTGAGTTAGGACACGGGGCAGTGAGCACAGGGGGTGATGGGTGAACGGGACTGGTTGTGAGTTAGGACACGGGCCAGTGAGCACAGGGGGTGATGGGTGAACAGGACTTGGTGAAGTTAGGACACGGGACAGTGAGCACAGGGGGTGATGGGTGAACGGGACTGGGTGTGAGTTAGGACACGGGGCAGTGAGCACAGGGGGTGATGAGTGAACGGGACTGGGTGTGAGTTAGGACACGGGGCAGTGAGCACAGGGGGAGATGGGTGAACGGGACTGAGTGCGAGTTAGGACACGGGGCAGTTAGCACAGGGGGTGATGGGTGAACGGGACTGGGTGTGAGTTAGGACACGGGGCAGTGAGCACAGTGGGTGATGGGTGAACGGGACTGGGTGAGAGTTAGGACACGGGGCAGTGAGCACAGGGGGTGATGGGTGAACGGGACTGGGTGTCAGTTAGGACACAGGGCAGTGAGCAGAGCGGGTGCTGGGTGAACGGGACTGGGTGTGAGTTAGGACACGGGGCAGTGAGCACAGGGGGTGATGGGTGAACGGGACTGGGTGTGAGTTGGGACACGGGGCAGTGAGCACAATGGGTGATGGGTGAACGGGACTGGGTGTGAGTTAGGACACGGGGCAGTGAGCACAGGGGGTGATGGGTGAACGGGACTGGGTGTGAGTTAGGACACGGGGCAGTGAGCACAGGGGGTGATGGGTGAACGGGACTGGGTGCGAGTTAGGACACGGGGCAGTGAGCACAGGGGGTGATGGGTGAACGGGACTGGGTGCGAGTTAGGACACGGGGCAGTGAGCACAGGGGGTGATGGGTGAACGGGACTGGGTGTGAGTTAGGACACGGGGCAGTGAGCACAGGGGGTGATGGGTGAACGGGACTCGGTGTGAGTTAGGACACGGGGCAGTGAGCACAGTGGGTGATGGGTGAACGGGACTGGGTGTGAGTTAGGACACGGGGCAGTGAGCACAGGGGGTGATGGGTGAACGGGACTGGGCGCGAGTTAGGGCACACGGCAGTGAGCACAGGGGGTGATGGGTGAACGGGACTGGGTGTGAGTTAGGACATGGGGCAGTGAGCACAGGGAGTGATGGGTGAACGGGACTGGGTGTGAGTTAGGACATGGGGCAGTGAGCACAGGGAGTGATGGGTGAACGGGAGTGGGTGCGAGTTAGGGCACGGGGCAGTGAGCACAGGGGGTGATGGGTGAACGGGACTGGGTGCGAGTTAGGACAGGGGGCAGTGAGCACAGGGGGTGATGGGTGAACGGGACTGGGTGTGAGTTAGGACACGGGGCAGTGAGCACAGGGGGTGATGGGTGAACGGGACTGGGTGTGAGTTAGGACACGGGGCAGTGAGCACAGGGGGTGATGGGTGAACGGGACTGGGTGTGAGTTAGGACATGGGGCAGTGAGCACAGGGGGCGATGGGTGAACGGGACTGGGTGTGAGTTCGGACACGGGGCAGTGAGCACAGGGGGTGATGGGTGAACGGGACTGGGTGTGAGTTAGGACACGGGGCAGTGAGCACAGGGGGTGTTGGGTGAATGGGACTGGGTGTGAGATAGGACACGGGGCAGTGAGCACAGGGGGTGATGGGTGAACGGGACTGGGTGCGAGTTAGGACACGGGGCAGTGAGCACAGGGGGTGATGGGTGAACGGGACTGGGTGTGAGTTAGGACACGGGGCAGTGAGCACAGGGGGTGATGGGTGAACGGGACTGGGTGCGAGTTAGGACACGGGGCAGTGAGCAAAGGGGGTGATGGGTGAACGGGACTGGGTGCGAGTTAAGACAGGGGGCAGTGAGCACAGGGGGTGATGGGTGAACGGGACTGGGTGCGAGTTAGGACACGGGGCAGTGAGCACAGGGGGTGATGGGTGAACGGGACTGGGTGTGAGTTAGGACATGGGGCAGTGAGCACAGGGGGTGATGGGTGAACAGGACTGGGTGTGAATTTGTACACGGGGCAGTGAGCACAGGGGGCGATGGGTGAATGGGACTGGGTGTGAGTTAGGACACGGGGCAGTGAGCACAAGGGGTGATGGGTGAACGGGACTGGGTGTGAGTTTGGACACGGGGCAGTGAGCACAGGGGGTGATGGGTGAACTGGACTGGTTGTGAGTTAGGACACGGGGCAGTGAGCACAGCGGGTGATGGGTGAACGGGACTGGGTGTGAGTCAGGACACGGGGCAGTGAGCACAGGGGGTGATGGGTGAACGGGACTGGGTGCGAGTTAGGACACGGGGCAGTGAGCACAGGGGGTGATGGGTGAACGGGACTGGGTGTGAGTTAGGACATGGGGCAGTGAGCACAGGGGGTGAAGGGTGAACGGGACTGGGTGTGAGTTAGGACATGGGGCAGTGAGCACAGGGGCGATGGGTGAATGGGACTCGGTGTGAGTTAGGACACGGGGCAGTGAGCACAGGGGGTGATGGGTGAACGGGACTGGGAGCGAGTTAGGACACGGGGCAGTGAGCACAGGGGGTGATGGGTGAACAGGACTGGGTGTGAGTTAGGACACGGGGCAGTGAGCACAGGGGGTGATGTGTGAACGGGACTGGGTGCGAGTTAGGACACGGGGCAGTGAGCACAGGGGGTGATGGGTGAACTGGACTGGGTGAGATGTTAGGACATGGGGCAGTGAGCACAGGGGGCGATGGGTGAATGGGACTCGGTGTGAGTTAGGACACGGGGCAGTGAGCACAGGTGGTGATGGGTGAACGGGATTGGGTGTGAGTTAGGACACGGGGCAGTGAGCACAGAGGGTGATGGGTGAACGGGACTGGGTGTGAGTTAGGACACGGGGCAGTGAGCACAGGGGGTGATGGGTGAACGGGACTGGGTGCGAGTTAGGACACGGGGCAGTGAGCACAGGGGGTGATGGGTGAACTGGACTGGGTGAGATGTTTGGACATGGGGCAGTGAGCACAGGGGGCGATGGGTGAATGGGACTCGGTGTGAGTTAGGACACGGGGCAGTGAGCACAGGGGGTGATGGGTGAACGGGACTCGGTGCGAGTTAGGACACGGGGCAGTGAGCACAGGGGGTGATGGGTGAACGGGACTGGGTGCGAGTTAGGACACGGGGCAGTGAGCACAGGGGGTGAAGGGTGAACGGGACTGGGTGTGAGTTAGGACACGGGGCAGTGAGCACAGGGGGTGATGGGTGAACGGGACTGGGTGTGAGTTTGGACACGGGGCAGTGAGCACAGGGGGTGATGGGTGAACGGGACTGGGTGTGAGTTAGGACACGGGGCAGTGAGCACAGGGGGTGATGGGTGAATGGGACTGGGTGTGAGTTAGGACACGGGGCAGTGAGCACAGGGGGTGATGGGTGAACGGGACTGGGTGTGAGTTTGGACACGGGGCAGTGAGCACAGGGGGTGATGGGTGAACGGGACTGGGTGTGAGTTAGGACACGGGGCAGTGAGCACAGGGGGGTGATGGGTGAACGGGACTGGGTGTGAGTTAGGACACGGGGCAGTTAGCACGGGGTGATGGGTGAACGGGACTGGGTGCGAGTTAGGACACGGGGCAGTGAGCACAGGGGGTGATGGGTGAACGGGACTGGGTGTGAGTTAGGACACGGGGCAGTGAGCACAGGGGGTGATGGGTGAACGGGACAGTGTGAGTTAGGACACGGGCCAGTGAGCACAGGGGGTGATGGGTGAACAGGACTTGGTGAAGTTAGGACACGGGACAGTGAGCACAGGGGGTGATGGGTGAACGGGACTGGGTGTGAGTTAGGACACGGGGCAGTGAGCACAGGGGGTGATGAGTGAACGGGACGGGGTGTGAGTTAGGACACGGGGCAGTGAGCACAGGGGGAGATGGGTGAACGGGACTGAGTGCGAGTTAGGACACGGGGCAGTGAGCACAGTGGGTGATGGGTGAACGGGACTGGGTGTGAGTTAGGACACGGGGCAGTGAGCACAGTGGGTGATGGGTCAACGGGACTGGGTGAGAGTTAGGACACGGGGCAGTGAGCAGAGGGGGTGCTGGGTGAACGGGACTGGGTGTGAGTTAGGACACGGGGCAGTGAGCACAGGGGGTGATGGGTGAACGGGACTGGGTGTGAGTTGGGACACGGGGCAGTGAGCACAATTGGTGATGGGTGAACGGGACTGGGTGTGAGTTAGGACACGGGGCAGTGAGCACAGGGGGTGATGGGTGAACGGGACTGGGTGTGAGTTAGGACACGGGGCAGTGAGCACAGGGGGTGATGGGTGAACGGGACTGGGTGCGAGTTAGGACACGGGCCAGTGAGCACAGGGGGTGATGGGTGAACGGGACTGGGTGCGAGTTAGGACACGGGGCAGTGAGCACAGGGGGTGATGGGTGAACGGGACTGGGTGTGAGTTAGGACACGGGGCAGTGAGCACAGGGGGTGATGGGTGAACGGGACTGGGTGTGAGTTAGGACACGGGCCAGTGAGCACAGGGGGTGATGGGTGAACTGGACTGGGTGTGATTGAGGACACGGGGCAGTGAGCACAGGGGGTGATGGGTGAACGGGACTGGGTGTGAGTTAGGACACGGGGCAGTGAGCACAGGGGGTGATGGGTGAACGGGACTGGGTGTGAGTTAGGACATGGGGCAGTGAGCACAGGGGGCGATGGGTGAACGGGACTGGGTGTGAGTTCGGACACGGGGCAGTGAGCACAGGGGGTGATGGGTGAACGGGACTGGGTGTGAGTTAGGACACGGGGCAGTGAGCACAGGGGGCGATGGGTGAACGGGACTGGGTGTGAGTTCGGACACGGGGCAGTGAGCACAGGGGGCGATGGGTGAACGGGACTGGGTGTGAGTTAGGACACGGGGCAGTGAGCACAGGGGGCGATGGGTGAATGGGACTGGGTGTGAGATGGACACGGGGCAGTGAGCACAGGGGGTGATGGGTGAACGGGACTGGGTGTGAGTTAGGACACGGGGCAGTGAGCACAGGGGGTGTTGGGTGAATGGGACTGGGTGTGAGATAGGACACGGGGCAGTGAGCACAGGGGGTGATGGGTGAACGGGACTGGGTGCGAGTTAGGACACGGGGCAGTGAGCACAGGGGGTGATGGGTGAACGGGACTGGGTGTGAGTTAGGACACGGGGCAGTGAGCACAGGGGGTGATGGGTGAACGGGACTGGGTGCGAGTTAGGACACGGGGCAGTGAGCAAAGGGGGTGATGGGTGAACGGGACTGGGTGCGAGTTAAGACAGGGGGCAGTGAGCACAGGGGGTGATGGGTGAACGGGACTGGGTGCGAGTTAGGACACGGGGCAGTGAGCACAGGGGGTGATGGGTGAACGGGACTGGGTGTGAGTTAGGACATGGGGCAGTGAGCACAGGGGGTGATGGGTGAACAGGACTGGGTGTGAATTTGTACACGGGGCAGTGAGCACAGGGGGCGATGGGTGAATGGGACTGGGTGTGAGTTAGGACACGGGGCAGTGAGCACAAGGGGTGATGGGTGAACGGGACTGGGTGTGAGTTTGGACACGGGGCAGTGAGCACAGGGGGTGATGGGTGAACTGGACTGGTTGTGAGTTAGGACACGGGGCAGTGAGCACAGCGGGTGATGGGTGAACGGGACTGGGTGTGAGTCAGGACACGGGGCAGTGAGCACAGGGGGTGATGGGTGAACGGGACTGGGTGCGAGTTAGGACACGGGGCAGTGAGCACAGGGGGTGATGGAGTGAACGGGACTGGGTGTGAGTTAGGACATGGGGCAGTGAGCACAGGGGGTGAAGGGTGAACGGGACTGGGTGTGAGTTAGGACATGGGGCAGTGAGCACAGGGGCGATGGGTGAATGGGACTCGGTGTGAGTTAGGACACGGGGCAGTGAGCACAGGGGGTGATGGGTGAACGGGACTGGGAGCGAGTTAGGACACGGGGCAGTGAGCACAGGGGGTGATGGGTGAACAGGACTGGGTGTGAGTTAGGACACGGGGCAGTGAGCACAGGGGGTGATGTGTGAACGGGACTGGGTGCGAGTTAGGACACGGGGCAGTGAGCACAGGGGGTGATGGGTGAACTGGACTGGGTGAGATGTTAGGACATGGGGCAGTGAGCACAGGGGGCGATGGGTGAATGGGACTCGGTGTGAGTTAGGACACGGGGCAGTGAGCACAGGTGGTGATGGGTGAACGGGATTGGGTGTGAGTTAGGACACGGGGCAGTGAGCACAGAGGGTGATGGGTGAACGGGACTGGGTGTGAGTTAGGACACGGGGCAGTGAGCACAGGGGGTGATGGGTGAACGGGACTGGGTGCGAGTTAGGACACGGGGCAGTGAGCACAGGGGGTGATGGGTGAACTGGACTGGGTGAGATGTTTGGACATGGGGCAGTGAGCACAGGGGGCGATGGGTGAATGGGACTCGGTGTGAGTTAGGACACGGGGCAGTGAGCACAGGGGGTGATGGGTGAACGGGACTCGGTGCGAGTTAGGACACGGGGCAGTGAGCACAGGGGGTGATGGGTGAACGGGACTGGGTGCGAGTTAGGACACGGGGCAGTGAGCACAGGGGGTGAAGGGTGAACGGGACTGGGTGTGAGTTAGGACACGGGGCAGTGAGCACAGGGGGTGATGGGTGAACGGGACTGGGTGTGAGTTTGGACACGGGGCAGTGAGCACAGGGGGTGATGGGTGAACGGGACTGGGTGTGAGTTAGGACACGGGGCAGTGAGCACAGGGGGTGATGGGTGAATGGGACTGGGTGTGAGTTAGGACACGGGGCAGTGAGCACAGGGGGTGATGGGTGAACGGGACTGGGTGTGAGTTTGGACACGGGGCAGTGAGCACAGGGGGTGATGGGTGAACGGGACTGGGTGTGAGTTAGGACACGGGGCAGTGAGCACAGGGGGTGATGGGTGAACGGGACTGGGTGTGAGTTAGGACACGGGGCAGTTAGCACGGGGTGATGGGTGAACGGGACTGGGTGCGAGTTAGGACACGGGGCAGTGAGCACAGGGGGTGATGGGTGAACGGGACTGGGTGTGAGTTAGGACACGGGGCAGTGAGCACAGGGGGTGATGGGTGAACGGGACAGTGTGAGTTAGGACACGGGCCAGTGAGCACAGGGGGTGATGGGTGAACAGGACTTGGTGAAGTTAGGACACGGGACAGTGAGCACAGGGGGTGATGGGTGAACGGGACTGGGTGTGAGTTAGGACACGGGGCAGTGAGCACAGGGGGTGATGAGTGAACGGGACGGGGTGTGAGTTAGGACACGGGGCAGTGAGCACAGGGGGAGATGGGTGAACGGGACTGAGTGCGAGTTAGGACACGGGGCAGTGAGCACAGTGGGTGATGGGTGAACGGGACTGGGTGTGAGTTAGGACACGGGGCAGTGAGCACAGTGGGTGATGGGTCAACGGGACTGGGTGAGAGTTAGGACACGGGGCAGTGAGCAGAGGGGGTGCTGGGTGAACGGGACTGGGTGTGAGTTAGGACACGGGGCAGTGAGCACAGGGGGTGATGGGTGAACGGGACTGGGTGTGAGTTGGGACACGGGGCAGTGAGCACAATTGGTGATGGGTGAACGGGACTGGGTGTGAGTTAGGACACGGGGCAGTGAGCACAGGGGGTGATGGGTGAACGGGACTGGGTGTGAGTTAGGACACGGGGCAGTGAGCACAGGGGGTGATGGGTGAACGGGACTGGGTGCGAGTTAGGACACGGGCCAGTGAGCACAGGGGGTGATGGGTGAACGGGACTGGGTGCGAGTTAGGACACGGGGCAGTGAGCACAGGGGGTGATGGGTGAACGGGACTGGGTGTGAGTTAGGACACGGGGCAGTGAGCACAGGGGGTGATGGGTGAACGGGACTGGGTGTGAGTTAGGACACGGGCCAGTGAGCACAGGGGGTGATGGGTGAACTGGACTGGGTGTGATTGAGGACACGGGGCAGTGAGCACAGGGGGTGATGGGTGAACGGGACTGGGTGTGAGTTAGGACACGGGGCAGTGAGCACAGGGGGTGATGGGTGAACGGGACTGGGTGTGAGTTAGGACATGGGGCAGTGAGCACAGGGGGCGATGGGTGAACGGGACTGGGTGTGAGTTCGGACACGGGGCAGTGAGCACAGGGGGTGATGGGTGAACGGGACTGGGTGTGAGTTAGGACACGGGGCAGTGAGCACAGGGGGCGATGGGTGAACGGGACTGGGTGTGAGTTCGGACACGGGGCAGTGAGCACAGGGGGCGATGGGTGAACGGGACTGGGTGTGAGTTAGGACACGGGGCAGTGAGCACAGGGGGCGATGGGTGAATGGGACTGGGTGTGAGATGGACACGGGGCAGTGAGCACAGGGGGTGATGGGTGAACGGGACTGGGTGTGAGTTAGGACACGGGGCAGTGAGCACAGGGGGTGATGGGTGAACGGGACTGGGTGTGAGTTAGGACACGGGGCAGTGAGCACAGGGGGTGATGGGTGAACGGGACTGGTTGTGAGTTAGGACACGGGGCAGTGAGCACAGGGGGTGATGGGTGAACGGGACTCTGTGAGTTAGGACACGGGCCAGTGAGCACAGGGGGTGATGGGTGAACAGGACTTGGTGAAGTTAGGACACGGGACAGTGAGCACAGGGGGTGATGGGTGAACGGGACTGGGTGTGAGTTAGGACACGGGGCAGTGAGCACAGGGGGTGATGAGTGAACGGGACTGGGTGTGAGTTAGGACACGGGGCAGTGAGCACAGGGGGAGATGGGTGAACGGGACTGAGTGCGAGTTAGGACACGGGGCAGTTAGCACAGGGGGTGATGGGTGAACGGGACTGGGTGTGAGTTAGGACACGGGGCAGTGAGCACAGTGGGTGATGGGTGAACGGGACTGGGTGAGAGTTAGGACACGGGGCAGTGAGCACAGGGGGTGATGGGTGAACGGGACTGGGTGTCAGTTAGGACACAGGGCAGTGAGCAGAGCGGGTGCTGGGTGAACGGGACTGGGTGTGAGTTAGGACACGGGGCAGTGAGCACAGGGGGTGATGGGTGAACGGGACTGGGTGTGAGTTGGGACACGGGGCAGTGAGCACAATGGGTGATGGGTGAACGGGACTGGGTGTGAGTTAGGACACGGGGCAGTGAGCACAGGGGGTGATGGGTGAACGGGACTGGGTGTGAGTTAGGACACGGGGCAGTGAGCACAGGGGGTGATGGGTGAACGGGACTGGGTGCGAGTTAGGACACGGGGCAGTGAGCACAGGGGGTGATGGGTGAACGGGACTGGGTGCGAGTTAGGACACGGGGCAGTGAGCACAGGGGGTGATGGGTGAACGGGACTGGGTGTGAGTTAGGACACGGGGCAGTGAGCACAGGGGGTGATGGGTGAACGGGACTCGGTGTGAGTTAGGACACGGGGCAGTGAGCACAGTGGGTGATGGGTGAACGGGACTGGGTGTGAGTTAGGACACGGGGCAGTGAGCACAGGGGGTGATGGGTGAACGGGACTGGGCGCGAGTTAGGGCACACGGCAGTGAGCACAGGGGGTGATGGGTGAACGGGACTGGGTGTGAGTTAGGACATGGGGCAGTGAGCACAGGGAGTGATGGGTGAACGGGACTGGGTGTGAGTTAGGACATGGGGCAGTGAGCACAGGGAGTGATGGGTGAACGGGACTGGGTGCGAGTTAGGGCACGGGGCAGTGAGCACAGGGGGTGATGGGTGAACGGGACTGGGTGCGAGTTAGGACAGGGGGCAGTGAGCACAGGGGGTGATGGGTGAACGGGACTGGGTGTGAGTTAGGACACGGGGCAGTGAGCACAGGGGGTGATGGGTGAACGGGACTGGGTGTGAGTTAGGACACGGGGCAGTGAGCACAGGGGGTGATGGGTGAACGGGACTGGGTGTGAGTTAGGACATGGGGCAGTGAGCACAGGGGGCGATGGGTGAACGGGACTGGGTGTGAGTTCGGACACGGGGCAGTGAGCACAGGGGGTGATGGGTGAACGGGACTGGGTGTGAGTTAGGACACGGGGCAGTGAGCACAGGGGGTGTTGGGTGAATGGGACTGGGTGTGAGATAGGACACGGGGCAGTGAGCACAGGGGGTGATGGGTGAACGGGACTGGGTGCGAGTTAGGACACGGGGCAGTGAGCACAGGGGGTGATGGGTGAACGGGACTGGGTGTGAGTTAGGACACGGGGCAGTGAGCACAGGGGGTGATGGGTGAACGGGACTGGGTGCGAGTTAGGACACGGGGCAGTGAGCAAAGGGGGTGATGGGTGAACGGGACTGGGTGCGAGTTAAGACAGGGGGCAGTGAGCACAGGGGGTGATGGGTGAACGGGACTGGGTGCGAGTTAGGACACGGGGCAGTGAGCACAGGGGGTGATGGGTGAACGGGACTGGGTGTGAGTTAGGACATGGGGCAGTGAGCACAGGGGGTGATGGGTGAACAGGACTGGGTGTGAATTTGTACACGGGGCAGTGAGCACAGGGGGCGATGGGTGAATGGGACTGGGTGTGAGTTAGGACACGGGGCAGTGAGCACAAGGGGTGATGGGTGAACGGGACTGGGTGTGAGTTTGGACACGGGGCAGTGAGCACAGGGGGTGATGGGTGAACTGGACTGGTTGTGAGTTAGGACACGGGGCAGTGAGCACAGCGGGTGATGGGTGAACGGGACTGGGTGTGAGTCAGGACACGGGGCAGTGAGCACAGGGGGTGATGGGTGAACGGGACTGGGTGCGAGTTAGGACACGGGGCAGTGAGCACAGGGGGAGATGGGTGAACGGGACTGAGTGCGAGTTAGGACACGGGGCAGTGAGCACAGTGGGTGATGGGTGAACGGGACTGGGTGTGAGTTAGGACACGGGGCAGTGAGCACAGTGGGTGATGGGTCAACGGGACTGGGTGAGAGTTAGGACACGGGGCAGTGAGCAGAGGGGGTGCTGGGTCAACGGGACTGGGTGTGAGTTAGGACACGGGGCAGTGAGCACAGGGGGTGATGGGTGAACGGGACTGGGTGTGAGTTGGGACACGGGGCAGTGAGCACAATTGGTGATGGGTGAACGGGACTGGGTGTGAGTTAGGACACGGGGCAGTGAGCACAGGGGGTGATGGGTGAACGGGACTGGGTGTGAGTTAGGACACGGGGCAGTGAGCACAGGGGGTGATGGGTGAACGGGACTGGGTGCGAGTTAGGACACGGGCCAGTGAGCACAGGGGGTGATGGGTGAACGGGACTGGGTGCGAGTTAGGACACGGGGCAGTGAGCACAGGGGGTGATGGGTGAATGGGACTGGGTGTGAGTTAGGACACGGGGCAGTGAGCAGAGGGGGTGCTGGGTGAACGGGACTGGGTGTGAGTTAGGACACGGGGCAGTGAGCACAGGGGGTGATGGGTGAACGGGACTGGGTGTGAGTTGGGACACGGGGCAGTGAGCACAATTGGTGATGGGTGAACGGGACTGGGTGTGAGTTAGGACACGGGGCAGTGAGCACAGGGGGTGATGGGTGAACGGGACTGGGTGTGAGTTAGGACACGGGGCAGTGAGCACAGGGGGTGATGGGTGAACGGGACTGGGTGCGAGTTAGGACACGGGCCAGTGAGCACAGGGGGTGATGGGTGAACGGGACTGGGTGCGAGTTAGGACACGGGGCAGTGAGCACAGGGGGTGATGGGTGAACGGGACTGGGTGTGAGTTAGGACACGGGGCAGTGAGCACAGGGGGTGATGGGTGAACGGGACTGGGTGTGAGTTAGGACACGGGCCAGTGAGCACAGGGGGTGATGGGTGAACTGGACTGGGTGTGATTGAGGACACGGGGCAGTGAGCACAGGGGGTGATGGATGAACAGGACTTGGTGAAGTTAGGACACGGGGCAGTGAGCACAGGGAGTGATGGGTGAACGGGACTGGGTGCGAGTTAGGGCACGGGGCAGTGAGCACAGGGGGTGATGGGTGAACGGGACTGGGTGCGAGTTAGGACAGGGGGCAGTGAGCACAGGGGGTGATGGGTGAACGGGACTGAGTGCGAGTTAGGACACGGGGCAGTGAGCACAGGGGGTGATGGGTGAACGGGACTGGGTGTGAGTTAGGACACGGGGCAGTGAGCACAGGGGGTGATGGGTGAACGGGACTGGGTGTGAGTTAGGACATGGGGCAGTGAGCACAGGGGGCGATGGGTGAACGGGACTGGGTGTGAGTTCGGACACGGGGCAGTGAGCACAGGGGGTGATGGGTGAACGGGACTGGGTGTGAGTTAGGACACGGGGCAGTGAGCACAGGGGGTGTTGGGTGAATGGGACTGGGTGTGAGATAGGACACGGGGCAGTGAGCACAGGGGGTGATGGGTGAACGGGACTGGGTGCGAGTTAGGACACGGGGCAGTGAGCACAGGGGGTGATGGGTGAACGGGACTGGGTGTGAGTTAGGACACGGGGCAGTGAGCACAGGGGGTGATGGGTGAACGGGACTTGGTGCGATTTAGGACACGGGGCAGTGAGCAAAGGGGGTGATGGGTGAACGGGACTGGGTGCGAGTTAAGACAGGGGGCAGTGAGCACAGGGGGTGATGGGTGAACGGGACTGGGTGCGAGTTAGGACACGGGGCAGTGAGCACAGGGGGTGATGGGTGAACGGGACTGGGTGTGAGTTAGGACATGGGGCAGTGAGCACAGGGGGTGATGGGTGAACAGGACTGGGTGTGAATTTGTACACGGGGCAGTGAGCACAGGGGGCGATGGGTGAATGGGACTGGGTGTGAGTTAGGACACGGGGCAGTGAGCACAAGGGGTGATGGGTGAACGGGACTGGGTGTGAGTTTGGACACGGGGCAGTGAGCACAGGGGGTGATGGGTGAACTGGACTGGGTGTGAGTTAGGACACGGGGCAGTGAGCACAGCGGGTGATGGGTGAACGGGACTGGGTGTGAGTCAGGGCACGGGGCAGTGAGCACAGGGGGTGATGGGTGAACGGGACTGGGTGCGAGTTAGGACACGGGGCAGTGAGCACAGGGGGTGATGGGTGAACGGGACTGGGTGTGAGTTAGGACATGGGGCAGTGAGCACAGGGGGTGAAGGGTGAACGGGACTGGGTGTGAGTTAGGACATGGGGCAGTGAGCACAGGGGCGATGGGTGAATGGGACTCGGTGTGAGTTAGGACACGGGGCAGTGAGCACAGGGGGTGATGGGTGAACGGGACTGGGAGCGAGTTAGGACACGGGGCAGTGAGCACAGGGGGTGATGGGTGAACAGGACTGGGTGTGAGTTAGGACACGGGGCAGTGAGCACAGGGGGTGATGTGTGAACGGGACTGGGTGCGAGTTAGGACACGGGGCAGTGAGCACAGGGGGTGATGGGTGAACTGGACTGGGTGAGATGTTAGGACATGGGGCAGTGAGCACAGGGGGCGATGGGTGAATGGGACTCGGTGTGAGTTAGGACACGGGGCAGTGAGCACAGGTGGTGATGGGTGAACGGGATTGGGTGTGAGTTAGGACACGGGGCAGTGAGCACAGAGGGTGATGGGTGAACGGGACTGGGTGTGAGTTAGGACACGGGGCAGTGAGCACAGGGGGTGATGGGTGAACGGGACTGGGTGCGAGTTAGGACACGGGGCAGTGAGCACAGGGGGTGATGGGTGAACTGGACTGGGTGAGATGTTTGGACATGGGGCAGTGAGCACAGGGGGCGATGGGTGAATGGGACTCGGTGTGAGTTAGGACACGGGGCAGTGAGCACAGGGGGTGATGGGTGAACGGGACTCGGTGCGAGTTAGGACACGGGGCAGTGAGCACAGGGGGTGATGGGTGAACGGGACTGGGTGCGAGTTAGGACACGGGGCAGTGAGCACAGGGGGTGAAGGGTGAACGGGACTGGGTGTGAGTTAGGACACGGGGCAGTGAGCACAGGGGGTGATGGGTGAACGGGACTGGGTGTGAGTTTGGACACGGGGCAGTGAGCACAGGGGGTGATGGGTGAACGGGACTGGGTGTGAGTTAGGACACGGGGCAGTGAGCACAGGGGGTGATGGGTGAATGGGACTGGGTGTGAGTTAGGACACGGGGCAGTGAGCACAGGGGGTGATGGGTGAACGGGACTGGGTGTGAGTTTGGACACGGGGCAGTGAGCACAGGGGGTGATGGGTGAACGGGACTGGGTGTGAGTTAGGACACGGGGCAGTGAGCACAGGGGGTGATGGGTGAACGGGACTGGGTGTGAGTTAGGACACGGGGCAGTTAGCACGGGGTGATGGGTGAACGGGACTGGGTGCGAGTTAGGACACGGGGCAGTGAGCACAGGGGGTGATGGGTGAACGGGACTGGGTGTGAGTTAGGACACGGGGCAGTGAGCACAGGGGGTGATGGGTGAACGGGACAGTGTGAGTTAGGACACGGGCCAGTGAGCACAGGGGGTGATGGATGAACAGGACTTGGTGAAGTTAGGACACGGGACAGTGAGCACAGGGGGTGATGGGTGAACGGGACTGGGTGTGAGTTAGGACACGGGGCAGTGAGCACAGGGGGTGATGAGTGAACGGGACTGGGTGTGAGTTAGGACACGGGGCAGTGAGCACAGGGGGAGATGGGTGAACGGGACTGAGTGCGAGTTAGGACACGGGGCAGTTAGCACAGGGGGTGATGGGTGAACGGGACTGGGTGTGAGTTAGGACACGGGGCAGTGAGCACAGTGGGTGATGGGTGAACGGGACTGGGTGAGAGTTAGGACACGGGGCAGTGAGCACAGGGGGTGATGGGTGAACGGGACTGGGTGTCAGTTAGGACACAGGGCAGTGAGCAGAGCGGGTGCTGGGTGAACGGGACTGGGTGTGAGTTAGGACACGGGGCAGTGAGCACAGGGGGTGATGGGTGAACGGGACTGGGTGTGAGTTGGGACACGGGGCAGTGAGCACAATGGGTGATGGGTGAACGGGACTGGGTGTGAGTTAGGACACGGGGCAGTGAGCACAGGGGGTGATGGGTGAACGGGACTGGGTGTGAGTTAGGACACGGGGCAGTGAGCACAGGGGGTGATGGGTGAACGGGACTGGGTGCGAGTTAGGACACGGGGCAGTGAGCACAGGGGGTGATGGGTGAACGGGACTGGGTGCGAGTTAGGACACGGGGCAGTGAGCACAGGGGGTGATGGGTGAACGGGACTGGGTGTGAGTTAGGACACGGGGCAGTGAGCACAGGGGGTGATGGGTGAACGGGACTCGGTGTGAGTTAGGACACGGGGCAGTGAGCACAGTGGGTGATGGGTGAACGGGACTGGGTGTGAGTTAGGACACGGGGCAGTGAGCACAGGGGGTGATGGGTGAACGGGACTGGGCGCGAGTTAGGGCACACGGCAGTGAGCACAGGGGGTGATGGGTGAACGGGACTGGGTGTGAGTTAGGACATGGGGCAGTGAGCACAGGGAGTGATGGGTGAACGGGACTGGGTGTGAGTTAGGACATGGGGCAGTGAGCACAGGGAGTGATGGGTGAACGGGACTGGGTGCGAGTTAGGGCACGGGGCAGTGAGCACAGGGGGTGATGGGTGAACGGGACTGGGTGCGAGTTAGGACAGGGGGCAGTGAGCACAGGGGGTGATGGGTGAACGGGACTGGGTGTGAGTTAGGACACGGGGCAGTGAGCACAGGGGGTGATGGGTGAACGGGACTGGGTGTGAGTTAGGACACGGGGCAGTGAGCACAGGGGGTGATGGGTGAACGGGACTGGGTGTGAGTTAGGACATGGGGCAGTGAGCACAGGGGGCGATGGGTGAACGGGACTGGGTGTGAGTTCGGACACGGGGCAGTGAGCACAGGGGGTGATGGGTGAACGGGACTGGGTGTGAGTTAGGACACGGGGCAGTGAGCACAGGGGGCGATGGGTGAATGGGACTGGGTGTGAGTTAGGACACGGGGCAGTGAGCACAAGGGGTGATGGGTGAACGGGACTGGGTGTGAGTTTGGACACGGGGCAGTGAGCACAGGGGGTGATGGGTGAACTGGACTGGGTGTGAGTTAGGACACGGGGCAGTGAGCACAGCGGGTGATGGGTGAACGGGACTGGGTGTGAGTCAGGGCACGGGGCAGTGAGCACAGGGGGTGATGGGTGAACGGGACTGGGTGCGAGTTAGGACACGGGGCAGTGAGCACAGGGGGTGATGGGTGAACGGGACTGGGTGTGAGTTAGGACATGGGGCAGTGAGCACAGGGGGTGAAGGGTGAACGGGACTGGGTGTGAGTTAGGACATGGGGCAGTGAGCACAGGGGCGATGGGTGAATGGGACTCGGTGTGAGTTAGGACACGGGGCAGTGAGCACAGGGGGTGATGGGTGAACGGGACTGGGAGCGAGTTAGGACACGGGGCAGTGAGCACAGGGGGTGATGGGTGAACAGGACTGGGTGTGAGTTAGGACACGGGGCAGTGAGCACAGGGGGTGATGTGTGAACGGGACTGGGTGCGAGTTAGGACACGGGGCAGTGAGCACAGGGGGTGATGGGTGAACTGGACTGGGTGAGATGTTAGGACATGGGGCAGTGAGCACAGGGGGCGATGGGTGAATGGGACTCGGTGTGAGTTAGGACACGGGGCAGTGAGCACAGGTGGTGATGGGTGAACGGGATTGGGTGTGAGTTAGGACACGGGGCAGTGAGCACAGAGGGTGATGGGTGAACGGGACTGGGTGTGAGTTAGGACACGGGGCAGTGAGCACAGGGGGTGATGGGTGAACGGGACTGGGTGCGAGTTAGGACACGGGGCAGTGAGCACAGGGGGTGATGGGTGAACTGGACTGGGTGAGATGTTTGGACATGGGGCAGTGAGCACAGGGGGCGATGGGTGAATGGGACTCGGTGTGAGTTAGGACACGGGGCAGTGAGCACAGGGGGTGATGGGTGAACGGGACTCGGTGCGAGTTAGGACACGGGGCAGTGAGCACAGGGGGTGATGGGTGAACGGGACTGGGTGCGAGTTAGGACACGGGGCAGTGAGCACAGGGGGTGAAGGGTGAACGGGACTGGGTGTGAGTTAGGACACGGGGCAGTGAGCACAGGGGGTGATGGGTGAACGGGACTGGGTGTGAGTTTGGACACGGGGCAGTGAGCACAGGGGGTGATGGGTGAACGGGACTGGGTGTGAGTTAGGACACGGGGCAGTGAGCACAGGGGGTGATGGGTGAATGGGACTGGGTGTGAGTTAGGACACGGGGCAGTGAGCACAGGGGGTGATGGGTGAACGGGACTGGGTGTGAGTTTGGACACGGGGCAGTGAGCACAGGGGGTGATGGGTGAACGGGACTGGGTGTGAGTTAGGACACGGGGCAGTGAGCACAGGGGGTGATGGGTGAACGGGACTGGGTGTGAGTTAGGACACGGGGCAGTTAGCACGGGGTGATGGGTGAACGGGACTGGGTGCGAGTTAGGACACGGGGCAGTGAGCACAGGGGGTGATGGGTGAACGGGACTGGGTGTGAGTTAGGACACGGGGCAGTGAGCACAGGGGGTGATGGGTGAACGGGACAGTGTGAGTTAGGACACGGGCCAGTGAGCACAGGGGGTGATGGGTGAACAGGACTTGGTGAAGTTAGGACACGGGACAGTGAGCACAGGGGGTGATGGGTGAACGGGACTGGGTGTGAGTTAGGACACGGGGCAGTGAGCACAGGGGGTGATGAGTGAACGGGACTGGGTGTGAGTTAGGACACGGGGCAGTGAGCACAGGGGGAGATGGGTGAACGGGACTGAGTGCGAGTTAGGACACGGGGCAGTTAGCACAGGGGGTGATGGGTGAACGGGACTGGGTGTGAGTTAGGACACGGGGCAGTGAGCACAGTGGGTGATGGGTGAACGGGACTGGGTGAGAGTTAGGACACGGGGCAGTGAGCACAGGGGGTGATGGGTGAACGGGACTGGGTGTCAGTTAGGACACAGGGCAGTGAGCAGAGCGGGTGCTGGGTGAACGGGACTGGGTGTGAGTTAGGACACGGGGCAGTGAGCACAGGGGGTGATGGGTGAACGGGACTGGGTGTGAGTTGGGACACGGGGCAGTGAGCACAATGGGTGATGGGTGAACGGGACTGGGTGTGAGTTAGGACACGGGGCAGTGAGCACAGGGGGTGATGGGTGAACGGGACTGGGTGTGAGTTAGGACACGGGGCAGTGAGCACAGGGGGTGATGGGTGAACGGGACTGGGTGCGAGTTAGGACACGGGGCAGTGAGCACAGGGGGTGATGGGTGAACGGGACTGGGTGCGAGTTAGGACACGGGGCAGTGAGCACAGGGGGTGATGGGTGAACGGGACTGGGTGTGAGTTAGGACACGGGGCAGTGAGCACAGGGGGTGATGGGTGAACGGGACTCGGTGTGAGTTAGGACACGGGGCAGTGAGCACAGTGGGTGATGGGTGAACGGGACTGGGTGTGAGTTAGGACACGGGGCAGTGAGCACAGGGGGTGATGGGTGAACGGGACTGGGCGCGAGTTAGGGCACACGGCAGTGAGCACAGGGGGTGATGGGTGAACGGGACTGGGTGTGAGTTAGGACATGGGGCAGTGAGCACAGGGAGTGATGGGTGAACGGGACTGGGTGTGAGTTAGGACATGGGGCAGTGAGCACAGGGAGTGATGGGTGAACGGGACTGGGTGCGAGTTAGGGCACGGGGCAGTGAGCACAGGGGGTGATGGGTGAACGGGACTGGGTGCGAGTTAGGACAGGGGGCAGTGAGCACAGGGGGTGATGGGTGAACGGGACTGGGTGTGAGTTAGGACACGGGGCAGTGAGCACAGGGGGTGATGGGTGAACGGGACTGGGTGTGAGTTAGGACACGGGGCAGTGAGCACAGGGGGTGATGGGTGAACGGGACTGGGTGTGAGTTAGGACATGGGGCAGTGAGCACAGGGGGCGATGGGTGAACGGGACTGGGTGTGAGTTCGGACACGGGGCAGTGAGCACAGGGGGTGATGGGTGAACGGGACTGGGTGTGAGTTAGGACACGGGGCAGTGAGCACAGGGGGTGTTGGGTGAATGGGACTGGGTGTGAGATAGGACACGGGGCAGTGAGCACAGGGGGTGATGGGTGAACGGGACTGGGTGCGAGTTAGGACACGGGGCAGTGAGCACAGGGGGTGATGGGTGAACGGGACTGGGTGTGAGTTAGGACACGGGGCAGTGAGCACAGGGGGTGATGGGTGAACGGGACTGGGTGCGAGTTAGGACACGGGGCAGTGAGCAAAGGGGGTGATGGGTGAACGGGACTGGGTGCGAGTTAAGACAGGGGGCAGTGAGCACAGGGGGTGATGGGTGAACGGGACTGGGTGCGAGTTAGGACACGGGGCAGTGAGCACAGGGGGTGATGGGTGAACGGGACTGGGTGTGAGTTAGGACATGGGGCAGTGAGCACAGGGGGTGATGGGTGAACAGGACTGGGTGTGAATTTGTACACGGGGCAGTGAGCACAGGGGGCGATGGGTGAATGGGACTGGGTGTGAGTTAGGACACGGGGCAGTGAGCACAAGGGGTGATGGGTGAACGGGACTGGGTGTGAGTTTGGACACGGGGCAGTGAGCACAGGGGGTGATGGGTGAACTGGACTGGTTGTGAGTTAGGACACGGGGCAGTGAGCACAGCGGGTGATGGGTGAACGGGACTGGGTGTGAGTCAGGACACGGGGCAGTGAGCACAGGGGGTGATGGGTGAACGGGACTGGGTGCGAGTTAGGACACGGGGCAGTGAGCACAGGGGGAGATGGGTGAACGGGACTGAGTGCGAGTTAGGACACGGGGCAGTGAGCACAGTGGGTGATGGGTGAACGGGACTGGGTGTGAGTTAGGACACGGGGCAGTGAGCACAGTGGGTGATGGGTCAACGGGACTGGGTGAGAGTTAGGACACGGGGCAGTGAGCAGAGGGGGTGCTGGGTGAACGGGACTGGGTGTGAGTTAGGACACGGGGCAGTGAGCACAGGGGGTGATGGGTGAACGGGACTGGGTGTGAGTTGGGACACGGGGCAGTGAGCACAATTGGTGATGGGTGAACGGGACTGGGTGTGAGTTAGGACACGGGGCAGTGAGCACAGGGGGTGATGGGTGAACGGGACTGGGTGTGAGTTAGGACACGGGGCAGTGAGCACAGGGGGTGATGGGTGAACGGGACTGGGTGCGAGTTAGGACACGGGCCAGTGAGCACAGGGGGTGATGGGTGAACGGGACTGGGTGCGAGTTAGGACACGGGGCAGTGAGCACAGGGGGTGATGGGTGAACGGGACTGGGTGTGAGTTAGGACACGGGGCAGTGAGCAGAGGGGGTGCTGGGTGAACGGGACTGGGTGTGAGTTAGGACACGGGGCAGTGAGCACAGGGGGTGATGGGTGAACGGGACTGGGTGTGAGTTGGGACACGGGGCAGTGAGCACAATTGGTGATGGGTGAACGGGACTGGGTGTGAGTTAGGACACGGGGCAGTGAGCACAGGGGGTGATGGGTGAACGGGACTGGGTGTGAGTTAGGACACGGGGCAGTGAGCACAGGGGGTGATGGGTGAACGGGACTGGGTGCGAGTTAGGACACGGGCCAGTGAGCACAGGGGGTGATGGGTGAACGGGACTGGGTGCGAGTTAGGACACGGGGCAGTGAGCACAGGGGGTGATGGGTGAACGGGACTGGGTGTGAGTTAGGACACGGGGCAGTGAGCACAGGGGGTGATGGGTGAACGGGACTGGGTGTGAGTTAGGACACGGGCCAGTGAGCACAGGGGGTGATGGGTGAACTGGACTGGGTGTGATTGAGGACACGGGGCAGTGAGCACAGGGGGTGATGGGTGAACAGGACTTGGTGAAGTTAGGACACGGGGCAGTGAGCACAGGGAGTGATGGGTGAACGGGACTGGGTGCGATTTAGGGCACGGGGCAGTGAGCACAGGGGGTGATGGGTGAACGGGACTGGGTGCGAGTTAGGACAGGGGGCAGTGAGCACAGGGGGTGATGGGTGAACGGGACTGAGTGCGAGTTAGGACACGGGGCAGTGAGCACAGGGGGTGATGGGTGAACGGGACTGGGTGTGAGTTAGGACACGGGGCAGTGAGCACAGGGGGTGATGGGTGAACGGGACTGGGTGTGAGTTAGGACATGGGGCAGTGAGCACAGGGGGCGATGGGTGAACGGGACTGGGTGTGAGTTCGGACACGGGGCAGTGAGCACAGGGGGTGATGGGTGAACGGGACTGGGTGTGAGTTAGGACACGGGGCAGTGAGCACAGGGGGTGTTGGGTGAATGGGACTGGGTGTGAGATAGGACACGGGGCAGTGAGCACAGGGGGTGATGGGTGAACGGGACTGGGTGCGAGTTAGGACACGGGGCAGTGAGCACAGGGGGTGATGGGTGAACGGGACTGGGTGTGAGTTAGGACACGGGGCAGTGAGCACAGGGGGTGATGGGTGAACGGGACTTGGTGCGATTTAGGACACGGGGCAGTGAGCAAAGGGGGTGATGGGTGAACGGGACTGGGTGCGAGTTAAGACAGGGGGCAGTGAGCACAGGGGGTGATGGGTGAACGGGACTGGGTGCGAGTTAGGACACGGGGCAGTGAGCACAGGGGGTGATGGGTGAACGGGACTGGGTGTGAGTTAGGACATGGGGCAGTGAGCACAGGGGGTGATGGGTGAACAGGACTGGGTGTGAATTTGTACACGGGGCAGTGAGCACAGGGGGCGATGGGTGAATGGGACTGGGTGTGAGTTAGGACACGGGGCAGTGAGCACAAGGGGTGATGGGTGAACGGGACTGGGTGTGAGTTTGGACACGGGGCAGTGAGCACAGTGGGTGATGGGTGAACTGGACTGGGTGTGAGTTAGGACACGGGGCAGTGAGCACAGCGGGTGATGGGTGAACGGGACTGGGTGTGAGTCAGGGCACGGGGCAGTGAGCACAGGGGGTGATGGGTGAACGGGACTGGGTGCGAGTTAGGACACGGGGCAGTGAGCACAGGGGGTGATGGGTGAACGGGACTGGGTGTGAGTTAGGACATGGGGCAGTGAGCACAGGGGGTGAAGGGTGAACGGGACTGGGTGTGAGTTAGGACATGGGGCAGTGAGCACAGGGGCGATGGGTGAATGGGACTCGGTGTGAGTTAGGACACGGGGCAGTGAGCACAGGGGGTGATGGGTGAACGGGACTGGGAGCGAGTTAGGACACGGGGCAGTGAGCACAGGGGGTGATGGGTGAACAGGACTGGGTGTGAGTTAGGACACGGGGCAGTGAGCACAGGGGGTGATGTGTGAACGGGACTGGGTGCGAGTTAGGACACGGGGCAGTGAGCACAGGGGGTGATGGGTGAACTGGACTGGGTGAGATGTTAGGACATGGGGCAGTGAGCACAGGGGGCGATGGGTGAATGGGACTCGGTGTGAGTTAGGACACGGGGCAGTGAGCACAGGTGGTGATGGGTGAACGGGATTGGGTGTGAGTTAGGACACGGGGCAGTGAGCACAGAGGGTGATGGGTGAACGGGACTGGGTGTGAGTTAGGACACGGGGCAGTGAGCACAGGGGGTGATGGGTGAACGGGACTGGGTGCGAGTTAGGACACGGGGCAGTGAGCACAGGGGGTGATGGGTGAACTGGACTGGGTGAGATGTTTGGACATGGGGCAGTGAGCACAGGGGGCGATGGGTGAATGGGACTCGGTGTGAGTTAGGACACGGGGCAGTGAGCACAGGGGGTGATGGGTGAACGGGACTCGGTGCGAGTTAGGACACGGGGCAGTGAGCACAGGGGGTGATGGGTGAACGGGACTGGGTGCGAGTTAGGACACGGGGCAGTGAGCACAGGGGGTGAAGGGTGAACGGGACTGGGTGTGAGTTAGGACACGGGGCAGTGAGCACAGGGGGTGATGGGTGAACGGGACTGGGTGTGAGTTTGGACACGGGGCAGTGAGCACAGGGGGTGATGGGTGAACGGGACTGGGTGTGAGTTAGGACACGGGGCAGTGAGCACAGGGGGTGATGGGTGAATGGGACTGGGTGTGAGTTAGGACACGGGGCAGTGAGCACAGGGGGTGATGGGTGAACGGGACTGGGTGTGAGTTTGGACACGGGGCAGTGAGCACAGGGGGTGATGGGTGAACGGGACTGGGTGTGAGTTAGGACACGGGGCAGTGAGCACAGGGGGTGATGGGTGAACGGGACTGGGTGTGAGTTAGGACACGGGGCAGTTAGCACGGGGTGATGGGTGAACGGGACTGGGTGCGAGTTAGGACACGGGGCAGTAAGCACAGGGGGTGATGGGTGAACGGGACTGGGTGTGAGTTAGGACACGGGGCAGTGAGCACAGGGGGTGATGGGTGAACGGGACAGTGTGAGTTAGGACACGGGCCAGTGAGCACAGGGGGTGATGGGTGAACAGGACTTGGTGAAGTTAGGACACGGGACAGTGAGCACAGGGGGTGATGAGTGAACGGGACGGGGTGTGAGTTAGGACACGGGGCAGTGAGCACAGGGGGAGATGGGTGAACGGGACTGAGTGCGAGTTAGGACACGGGGCAGTGAGCACAGTGGGTGATGGGTGAACGGGACTGGGTGTGAGTTAGGACACGGGGCAGTGAGCACAGTGGGTGATGGGTCAACGGGACTGGGTGAGAGTTAGGACACGGGGCAGTGAGCAGAGGGGGTGCTGGGTGAACGGGACTGGGTGTGAGTTAGGACACGGGGCAGTGAGCACAGGGGGTGATGGGTGAACGGGACTGGGTGTGAGTTGGGACACGGGGCAGTGAGCACAATTGGTGATGGGTGAACGGGACTGGGTGTGAGTTAGGACACGGGGCAGTGAGCACAGGGGGTGATGGGTGAACGGGACTGGGTGTGAGTTAGGACACGGGGCAGTGAGCACAGGGGGTGATGGGTGAACGGGACTGGGTGCGAGTTAGGACACGGGCCAGTGAGCACAGGGGGTGATGGGTGAACGGGACTGGGTGCGAGTTAGGACACGGGGCAGTGAGCACAGGGGGTGATGGGTGAACGGGACTGGGTGTGAGTTAGGACACGGGGCAGTGAGCACAGGGGGTGATGGGTGAACGGGACTGGGTGTGAGTTAGGACACGGGCCAGTGAGCACAGGGGGTGATGGGTGAACTGGACTGGGTGTGATTGAAGACACGGGGCAGTGAGCACAGGGGGTGATGGGTGAACGGGACTGGGTGTGAGTTAGGGCTCGGGGCAGTGAGCACAGGGGGTGATGGGTGAACGGGACTGGGTGTGAGTTAGGACACGGGGCAGTGAGCACAGGGGGTGATGGGTGAACGGGACTGGGTGTGAGTTAGGACACGGGGCAGTGAGCACAGGGGGTGATGTGTGAACAGGACTTGGTGAAGTTAGGACACGGGACAGTGAGCACAGGGGGTGATGGGTGAACGGGACTGGGTGTGAGTTAGGACACGGGGCAGTGAGCACAGGGGGTGATGAGTGAACGGGACTGGGTGTGAGTTAGGACACGGGGCAGTGAGCACAGGGGGAGATGGGTAAACGGGACTGAGTGCGAGTTAGGACATGGGGCAGTGAGCACAGGGGGTGATGGGTGAACGGGACTGGGTGTGAGTTAGGACACGGGGCAGTGAGCACAGTGGGTGATGGGTGAATGGGACTGGGTGAGAGTTAGGACACGGGGCAGTGAGCACAGGGGGTGATGGGTGAACGGGACTGGGTGTCAGTTAGGACACAGGGCAGTGAGCAGAGCGGGTGCTGGGTGAACGGGACTGGGTGTGAGTTAGGACACGGGGCAGTGAGCACAGGGGGTGATGGGTGAACGGGACTGGGTGTGAGTTGGGACACGGGGCAGTGAGCACAATGGGTGATGGGTGAACGGGACTGGGTGTGAGTTAGGACACGGGGCAGTGAGCACAGGGGGTGATGGGTGAACGGGACTGGGTGTGAGTTAGGACACGGGGCAGTGAGCACAGGGGGTGATGGGTGAACGGGACTGGGTGCGAGTTAGGACACGGGGCAGTGAGCACAGGGGGTGATGGGTAAACGGGACTGGGTGCGAGTTAGGACACGGGGCAGTGAGCACAGGGGGTGATGGGTGAACGGGACTGGGTGTGAGTTAGGACACGGGGCAGTGAGCACAGGGGGTGATGGGTGAACGGGACTCGGTGTGAGTTAGGACACGGGGCAGTGAGCACAGTGGGTGATGGGTGAACGGGACTGGGTGTGAGTTAGGACACGGGGCAGTGAGCACACGGGGTGATGGGTGAACGGGACTGGGTGTGAGTTAGGACACGGGGCAGTGAGCACAGGGGGTGATGGGTGAACGGGACTGGGCGCGAGTTAGGGCACGCGGCAGTGAGCACAGGGGGTGATGGTGTGAACGGGACTGGGTGTGAGTTAGGACATGGGGCAGTGAGCACAGGGAGTGATGGGTGAACGGGACTGGGTGTGAGTTAGGACATGGGGCAGTGAGCACAGGGAGTGATGGGTGAACGGGACTGGGTGCGAGTTAGGGCACGGGGCAGTGAGCACAGGGGGTGATGGGTGAACGGGACTGGGTGCGAGTTAGGACAGGGGGCAGTGAGCACAGGGGGTGATGGGTGAACGGGACTGGGTGTGAGTTAGGACACGGGGCAGTGAGCACAGAGGGTGATGGGTGAACGGGACTGGGTGTGAGTTAGGACACGGGGCAGTGAGCACAGGGGGTGATGGGTGAACGGGACTGGGTGTGATTTAGGACACGGGGCAGTGAGCACAGGGGGCGATGGGTGAACGGGACTGGGTGTGAGTTCGGACACGGGGCAGTGAGCACAGGGGGTGATGGGTGAACGGGACTGGGTGTGAGTTAGGACATGGGGCAGTGAGCACAGGGGGTGTTGGGTGAATGGGACTGGGTGTGAGATAGGACACGGGGCAGTGAGCACAGGGGGTGATGGGTGAACGGGACTGGGTGCGAGTTAGGACACGGGGCAGTGAGCACAGTGGGTGATGGGTGAACGGGACTGGGTGTGAGTTAGGACACGGGGCAGTGAGCACAGGGGGTGATGGGTGAACGGGACTTGGTGCGATTTAGGACACGGGGCAGTGAGCAAAGGGGGTGATGGGTGAACGGGACTGGGTGCGAGTTAAGACAGGGGGCAGTGAGCACAGGGGGTGATGGGTGAACGGGACTGGGTGCGAGTTAGGACACGGGGCAGTGAGCACAGGGGGTGATGGGTGAACGGGACTGGGTGTGAGTTAGGACACGGGGCAGTGAGCACAGGGGGTGATGGGTGAACAGGACTGGGTGTGAATTTGGACACGGGGCAGTGAGCACAGGGGGCGATGGGTGAATGGGACTGGGTGTGAGTTAGGACACGGGGCAGTGAGCACAAGGGGTGATGGGTGAACGGGACTGGGTGTGAGTTTGGACACGGGGCAGTGAGCACAGTGGGTGATGGGTGAACTGGACTGGGTGTGAGTTAGGACACGGGGCAGTGAGCACAGCGGGTGATGGGTGAACGGGACTGGGTGTGAGTCAGGACACGGGGCAGTGAGCACAGGGGGTGATGGGTGAACGGGACTGGGTGCGAGTTAGGACACGGGGCAGTGAGCACAGGGGGTGATGGGTGAACGGGACTGGGTGTGAGTTAGGACATGGGGCAGTGAGCACAGGGGGTGATGGGTGAACGGGACTGGGTGAGATGTTAGGACATGGGGCAGTGAGCACAGGGGGCGATGGGTGAATGGGACTCGGTGTGAGTTAGGACACGGGGCAGTGAGCACAGGTGGTGATGGGTGAACGGGATTGGGTGTGAGTTAGGACACGGGGCAGTGAGCACAGAGGGTGATGGGTGAACGGGACTGGGTGTGAGTTAGGACACGGGGCAGTGAGCACAGGGGGTGATGGGTGAACGGGACTGGGTGCGAGTTAGGACACGGGGCAGTGAGCACAGGGGGTGATGGGTGAACTGGACTGGGTGAGATGTTAGGACATGGGGCAGTGAGCACAGGGGGCGATGGGTGAATGGGACTCGGTGTGAGTTAGGACACGGGGCAGTGAGCACAGGTGGTGATGGGTGAACGGGATTGGGTGTGAGTTAGGACACGGGGCAGTGAGCACAGAGGGTGATGGGTGAACGGGACTGGGTGTGAGTTAGGACACGGGGCAGTGAGCACAGGGGGTGATGGGTGAACGGGACTGGGTGCGAGTTAGGACACGGGGCAGTGAGCACAGGGGGTGATGGGTGAACTGGACTGGGTGAGATGTTTGGACATGGGGCAGTGAGCACAGGGGGCGATGGGTGAATGGGACTCGGTGTGAGTTAGGACACGGGGCAGTGAGCACAGGGGGTGATGGGTGAACGGGACTCGGTGCGAGTTAGGACACGGGGCAGTGAGCACAGGGGGTGATGGGTGAACGGGACTGGGTGCGAGTTAGGACACGGGGCAGTGAGCACAGGGGGTGAAGGGTGAACGGGACTGGGTGTGAGTTAGGACACGGGGCAGTGAGCACAGGGGGTGATGGGTGAACGGGACTGGGTGTGAGTTAGGACACGGGGCAGTGAGCACAGGGGGTGATGGGTGAACGGGACTGGGTGTGAGTTAGGACACGGGGCAGTGAGCACAGGGGGTGATGGGTGAACGGGACTGGGTGTGAGTTAGGACACGGGGCAGTTAGCACGGGGTGATGGGTGAACGGGACTGGGTGCGAGTTAGGACACGGGGCAGTGAGCACAGGGGGTGATGGGTGAACGGGACTGGGTGTGAGTTAGGACACGGGGCAGTGAGCACAGGGGGTGATGGGTGAACGGGACTGTGTGAGTTAGGACACGGGCCAGTGAGCACAGGGGGTGATGGGTGAACAGGACTTGGTGAAGTTAGGACACGGGACAGTGAGCACAGGGGGTGATGGGTGAACGGGACTGGGTGTGAGTTAGGACACGGGGCAGTGAGCACAGGGGGTGATGAGTGAACGGGACTGGGTGTGAGTTAGGACACGGGGCAGTGAGCACAGGGGGAGATGGGTGAACGGGACTGAGTGCGAGTTAGGACACAGGGCAGTGAGCACAGGGGGTGATGGGTGAACGGGACTGGGTGTGAGTTTGGACACGGGGCAGTGAGCACAGTGGGTGATGGGTGAACTGGACTGGGTGAGAGTTAGGACACGGGGCAGTGAGCACAGGGGGTGATGGGTGAACGGGACTGGGTGTCAGTTAGGACACAGAACAGTCAGCAGAGGGGGTGCTGGGTGAACGGGACTGGGTGTGAGTTAGGACACGGGGCAGTGAGCACAGGGGGTGATGGGTGAACGGGACTGGGTGTGAGTTGGGACACGGGGCAGTGAGCACAATGGGTGATGGGTGAACGGGACTGGGTGTGAGTTAGGACACGGGGCAGTGAGCACAGGGGGTGATGGGTGAACGGGACTGGGTGTGAGTTAGGACACGGGGCAGCGAGCACAGGGGGTGATGGGTGAACGGGACTGGGTGTGAGTTAGGACACGGGGCAGTGAGCACAGGGGGTGATGGGTGAACGGGACTGGGTGTGAGTTAGGACACGGGGCAGTGAGCACAGGGGGTGATGGGTGAACGGGACTGGGTGCGAGTTAGGACACGGGGCAGTGAGCACAGGGGGTGATGGGTGAACGGGACTGGGTGCGAGTTAGGACACGGGGCAGTGAGCACAGGGGGTGATGGGTGAACGGGACTGGGTGTGAGTTAGGACACGGGGCAGTGAGCACAGGGGGTGATGGGTGAACGGGACTCGGTGTGAGTTAGGACATGGGGCAGTGAGCACAGTGGGTGATGGGTGAACGGGACTGGGTGTGAGTTAGGACACGGGGCAGTGAGCACACGGGGTGATGGGTGAACGGGACTGGGTGTGAGTTAGGACACGGGGCAGTGAGCACAGGGGGTGATGGGTGAACGGGACTGGGTGTGAGTTAGGACACGGGGCAGTGAGCACAGGGGGTGATGGGTGAACGGGACTGGGTGTGAGTTAGGACACGGGGCAGTGAGCACAGGGGGTGATGGGTGAACGGGACTGGGTGTGAGTTAGGACACGGGGCAGTGAGCACAGGGGGTGATGGGTGAACGGGACTGGGTGTGAGTTTGGACACGGGGCAGTGAGCACAGGGGGTGATGGGTGAACGGGACTGGGTGTGAGTTAGGACACGGGGCAGTGAGCACAGGGGGTGATGGGTGAACGGGACTGGGTGCGAGTTAGGACACGGGGCAGTGAGCACAGGGGGTGATGGGTGAACGGGACTGGGTGCGAGTTAGGACACGGGGCAGTGAGCACAGGGGGTGATGGGTGAACGGGACTGGGTGTGAGTTAGGACACGGGGCAGTGAGCACAGGGGGTGATGGGTGAACGGGACTGGGTGCGAGTTAGGACACGCGGCAGTGAGCACAGGGGGTGATGGGTGAACGGGACTGGGTGTGAGTTAGGACACGGGGCAGTGAGCACAGGGGGTGATGGGTGAACGGGACTGGGTGTGAGTTAGGACACGGGGCAGTTAGCACGGGGTGATGGGTGAACGGGACTGGGTGCGAGTTAGGACACGGGGCAGTGAGCACAGGGGGAGATGGGTGAACGGGACTGAGTGCGAGTTAGGACACAGGGCAGTGAGCACAGGGGGTGATGGGTGAACGGGACTGGGTGCGAGTTAGGACAGGGGGCAGTGAGCACAGGGGGTGATGGGTGAACGGGACTGGGTGTGAGTTAGGACACGGGGCAGTGAGCACAGGGGGTGATGGGTGAACGGGACTGGGTGTGAGTTAGGACACGGGGCAGTGAGCACAGCGGGTGATGGGTGAACGGGACTGGGTGTGAGTTAGGACACGGGGCAGTGAGCACAGGGGGCGATGGGAGAACGGGACTGGGTGTGAGTTAGGACACGGGGCAGTGAGCACAGGGGGTGATGGGTGAACGGGACTGGGTGTGAGTTAGGACACGGGGCAGTGAGCACAGGGGGTGTTGGGTGAATGGGACTGGGTGTGAGATAGGACACGGGGCAGTGAGCACAGGGGGTGATGGGTGAACGGGACTGGGTGCGAGTTAGGACACGGGGCAGTGAGCACAGGGGGTGATGGGTGAACGGGACTGGGTGTGAGTTAGGACACGGGGCAGTGAGCACAGGGGGTGATGGGTGAACGGGACTTGGTGCGATTTAGGACACGGGGCAGTGAGCAAAGGGGGTGATGGGTGAACGGGACTGGGTGCGAGTTAAGACAGGGGGCAGTGAGCACAGGGGGTGATGGGTGAACGGGACTGGGTGCGAGTTAGGACACGGGGCAGTGAGCACAGGGGGTGATGGGTGAACGGGACTGGGTGTGAGTTAGGACACGGGGCAGTGAGCACAGGGGGTGATGGGTGAACAGGACTGGGTGTGAATTTGGACACGGGGCAGTGAGCACAGGGGGCGATGGGTGAATGGGACTGGGTGTGAGTTAGGACACGGGGCAGTGAGCACAAGGGGTGATGGGTGAACGGGACTGGGTGTGAGTTTGGACACGGGGCAGTGAGCACAGGGGGTGATGGGTGAACGGGACTGGGTGTGAGTTAGGACACGGGGCAGTGAGCACAGGGGGTGATGGGTGAACCGGACTGGGTGTGAGTTAGGACACGGGGCAGTGAGCACAGGGGGTGATGGGTGAACGGGACTGGGTTTGAGTTAGGACACGGGGCAGTGAGCACAGGGGGTGAAGGGTGAACGGGACTGGGTGCGAGTTAGGACACGGGGCAGTGAGCACAGGGGGTGATGGGTGAACGGGACTGGGTGCGAGTTTGGACACGGGGCAGTGTGCACAGGGGGTGAAGGGTGAACCGGACTGGGTGTGAGTTAGGACACGGGGCAGTGAGCACAGTGGGTGATGGGTGAACGGGACTGGGTTTGAGTTAGGACACGGGGCAGTGAGCACAGGGGGTGAAGGGTGAACGGGACTGGGTGTGAGTTAGGACACGGGGCAGTGAGCACAGGGGGTGATGGGTGAACGGGACTGGGTGCGAGTTAGGACACGGGGCAGTGAGCACAGGGGGTGATGGGTGAACGGGACTGGGTGTGAGTTAGGACACGGGGCAGTGAGCACAGGGGGTGATGGGTGAACGGGACTCGGTGTGAGTTAGGACATGGGGCAGTGAGCACAGTGGGTGATGGGTGAACGGGACTGGGTGTGAGTTAGGACACGGGGCAGTGAGCACACGGGGTGATGGGTGAACGGGACTGGGTGTGAGTTAGGACACGGGGCAGTGAGCACAGGGGGTGATGGGTGAACGGGACTGGGCGCGAGTTAGGACACGCGGCAGTGAGCACAGGGGGTGATGGGTGAACGGGACTGGGTGTGAGTTAGGACACGGGGCAGTGAGCACAGGGGGTGATGGGTGAACGGGACTGGGTGTGAGTTAGGACACGGGGCAGTGAGCACAGGGGGTGATGGGTGAACGGGACTGGGTGTGAGTTAGGACACGGGGCAGTTAGCACGGGGTGATGGGTGAATGGGACTGGGTGCGAGTTAGGACACGGGGCAGTGAGCACAGGGGGTGATGGGTGAACGGGACTGGGTGTGAGTTAGGACACGGGGCAGTGAGCACAGGGGGTGATGGGTGAACGGGACTGTGTGAGTTAGGACACGGGCCAGTGAGCACAGGGGGTGATGGGTGAACAGGACTTGGTGAAGTTAGGACACGGGACAGTGAGCACAGGGGGTGATGGGTGAACGGGACTGGGTGTGAGTTAGGACACGGGGCAGTGAGCACAGGGGGTGATGAGTGAACGGGACTGGGTGTGAGTTAGGACACGGGGCAGTGAGCACAGGGGGAGATGGGTGAACGGGACTGAGTGCGAGTTAGGACACGGGGCAGTGAGCACAGGGGGTGATGGGTGAACGGGACTGGGTGTGAGTTAGGACACGGGGCAGTGAGCACAGTGGGTGATGGGTGAACGGGACTGGGTGAGAGTTAGGACACGGGGCAGTGAGCACAGGGGGTGATGGGTGAACGGGACTGGGTGCGAGTTAGGACACGGGGCAGTGAGCACAGGGGGTGATGGGTGAACGGGACTGGGTGCGAGTTAGGACACGGGGCAGTGAGCACAGGGGGTGATGGGTGAACGGGACTGGGTGTGAGTTAGGACACGGGGCAGTGAGCACAGGGGGTGATGGGTGAACGGGACTGGGTGTGAGTTAGGACACGGGCCAGTGAGCACAGGGGGTGATGGGTGAACTGGACTGGGTGTGAGTGAGGACACGGGGCAGTGAGCACAGGGGGTGATGGGTGAACGGGACTGGGTGTGAGTTAGGGCTCGGGGCAGTGAGCACAGGGGGTGATGGGTGAACGGGACTGGGTGTGAGTAAGGACACGGGGCAGTGAGCACAGGGGGTGATGGGTGAACGGGACTGGGTGTGAGTTAGGACACGGGGCAGTGAGCACAGGGGTTGATGGGTGAACGGGACTGGGTGTGAGTTAGGACACGGGGCAGTGAGCACAGGGGGTGATGGGTGAACGGGACTGGGTGTGAGTTAGGACACGGGGCAGTGAGCACAGGGGGTGATGGGTGAACGGGACTGGGTGCGAGTTAGGACACGGGGCAGTGAGCACAGGGGGTGATGGGTGAACGGGACTGGGTGCGAGTTAGGACACGGGGCAGTGAGCACAGGGGGTGATGGGTGAACGGGACTGGGTGTGAGTTAGGACACGGGGCAGTGAGCACAGGGGGTGATGGGTGAACGGGACTCGGTGTGAGTTAGGACACGGGGCAGTGAGCACAGTGGGTGATGGGTGAACGGGACTGGGTGTGAGTTAGGACACGGGGCAGTGAGCACACGGGGTGATGGGTGAACGGGACTGGGTGTGAGTTAGGACACGGGGCAGTGAGCACAGGGGGTGATGGGTGAACGGGACTGGGCGCGAGTTAGGACACGCGGCAGTGAGCACAGGGGGTGATGGGTGAACGGGACTGGGTGTGAGTTAGGACATGGGGCAGTGAGCACAGGGAGTGATGGGTGAACGGGACTGGGTGTGAGTTAGGACATGGGGCAGTGAGCACAGGGAGTGATGGGTGAACGGGACTGGGTGTGAGTTAGGACACGGGGCAGTGAGCACAGGGGGTGATGGGTGAACGGGACTGGGTGCGAGTTAGGGCACGGGGCAGTGAGCACAGGGGGTGATGGGTGAACGGGACTGGGTGCGAGTTAGGACAGGGGGCAGTGAGCACAGGGGGTGATGGGTGAACGGGACTGGGTGTGAGTTAGGACACGGGGCAGTGAGCACAGGGGGTGATGGGTGAACGGGACTGGGTGTGAGTTAGGACACGGGGCAGTGAGCACAGCGGGTGATGGGTGAACGGGACTGGGTGTGAGTTAGGACACGGGGCAGTGAGCACAGGGGGCGATGGGAGAACGGGACTGGGTGTGAGTTAGGACACGGGGCAGTGAGCACAGGGGGTGATGGGTGAACGGGACTGGGTGTGAGTTAGGACACGGGGCAGTGAGCACAGGGGGTGTTGGGTGAATGGGACTGGGTGTGAGATAGGACACGGGGCAGTGAGCACAGGGGGTGATGGGTGAACGGGACTGGGTGCGAGTTAGGACACGGGGCAGTGAGCACAGGGGGTGATGGGTGAACGGGACTGGGTGTGAGTTAGGACACGGGGCAGTGAGCACAGGGGGTGATGGGTGAACGGGACTTGGTGCGATTTAGGACACGGGGCAGTGAGCAAAGGGGGTGATGGGTGAACGGGACTGGGTGCGAGTTAAGACAGGGGGCAGTGAGCACAGGGGGTGATGGGTGAACGGGACTGGGTGCGAGTTAGGACACGGGGCAGTGAGCACAGGGGGTGATGGGTGAACGGGACTGGGTGTGAGTTAGGACACGGGGCAGTGAGCACAGGGGGTGATGGGTGAACAGGACTGGGTGTGAATTTGGACACGGGGCAGTGAGCACAGGGGGCGATGGGTGAATGGGACTGGGTGTGAGTTAGGACACGGGGCAGTGAGCACAAGGGGTGATGGGTGAACGGGACTGGGTGTGAGTTTGGACACGGGGCAGTGAGCACAGGGGGTGATGGGTGAACGGGACTGGGTGTGAGTTAGGACACGGGGCAGTGAGCACAGCGGGTGATGGGTGAACGGGACTGGGTGTGAGTCAGGACACGGGGCAGTGAGCACAGGGGGTGATGGGTGAATGGGACTGGGTGCGAGTTAGGACACGGGGCAGTGAGCACAGGGGGTGATGGGTGAACGGGACTGGGTGTGAGTTCGGACATGGGGCAGTGAGCACAGGGGGTGATGGGTGAACGGGACTTGGTGCGAGTTAGGACACGGGGCAGCGAGCACAGCGGGTGATGGGTGAACGGGACTTGGTGCGAGTTAGGACACGGGGCAGTGAGCACAGGGGGTGTTGGGTGAACGGGACTGGGTGTGAGTTAGGACATGCGGCAGTGAGCACAAGGGGTGATGGGTGAACGGGACTGGGTGAGAGTTAGGACACGGGGCAGTGAGCACAGGGGGTGATGGGTGAACGGGACTGGGTGCGAGTTAGGACACTGGGCAGTGAGCACAGGGGGTGATGGGTGAACTGGACTGTGTGAAATGTTAGGACATGGGGCAGTGATCACAGGGGGCGATGGATGAATGGGACTCGGTGTGAGTTAGGACATGGGGCAGTGAGCACAGGGGGTGATGGGTGAACGGGACTGGGTGCGGGTTGGGACACGGGGCAGTGAGCACAGGGGGTGATGGGTGAACGGGACTGGGTGCGAGTTAGGACACGGGGCAGTGAGCACAGGGGGTGATGGGTGATCTGGACTGGGTGAGATGTTAGGACATGGGGCATTGAGCACAGGGGGCGATGGGTGAATGGGACTCGGTGTGAGTTAGGACACAGGGCAGTGAGCAGGGGGTGATGGGTGAACGGGACTGGGTGTGAGTTAGGACACGGGGCAGTGAGCACAGGGGGTGATGGGTGATCGGGACTGGGTGTGAGTTAGGACACGGGGCAGTGAGCACAGGGGGTGATGAGTGAACGGGACTGGGTGTGAGTTAGGACATGGGGCAGTGAGCACAGGGGGTGATGGGTGAACGGGACTGGGTGCGAGTTAGGACACGGGGCAGTGAGCACAGGGGCTGATGGGTGAACGGGACTGGGTGCGAGTTAGGACACGCGGCAGTGAGCACAGGGGGTGATGGGTGAACGGGACTGGGTGTGAGTTAGGACACGGGGCAGTGAGCACAGGGGGTGATGGGTGAACGGGACTGGGTGTGAGTTAGGACACAGGACAGTGAGCACAGGGGGTGATGGGTAAACGGGACTGGGTGCGAGTTAGGACACGGGGCAGTGAGCACAGGGGGTGATGGGTGAACGGAACTGGGTGTGAGTTAGGACACGGGGCAGTGAGCACAGGGGGTGATGGGTGAACGGGACTGGGTTCGAGTTAGGACACGGGGCAGTGAGCACAGGGGGTGATGGGTGAACGGGACTGGGTGTGAGTTTGTACACGGGGCAGTGAGCACAGGGTGTGATGGGTGAACGGGACTGGGTGTGAGTTAGGACACGGGGCAGTGAGCACAGGGGGTGATGGGTGAACGGGACTGGGTGCGAGTTAGGACACGGGGCAGTGAGCACAGGGGGTGATGGGTGAACGGGACTGGGTGTGAGTTAGGACACGGGGCAGTGAGCACAGGGGGTGATGGGTGAACGGGACTGGGTTCGAGTTAGGACACGGGGCAGTGAGCACAGGGGGTGATGGGTGAACGGGACTGGGTGTGAGTTTGTACACGGGGCAGTGAGCACAGGGTGTGATGGGTGAACGGGACTGGGTGTGAGTTAGAACACGGGGCAGTGAGTACAGGGGGTGATGGGTGAACGGGACTGGGTGCGAGTTAGGACACGGGGCAGTGAGCACAGGGGGTGATGGGTGAACGGGACTGGGTGTGAGTTAGGACATGGGGCAGTGAGCACAGGGGGTGATGGGGGAACGGGACTTGGTGCGATTTAGGACACGGGGCAGTGAGCAAAGGGGGTGATGGGTGAACGGGACTGGGTGCGAGTTCAGACAGGGGGCAGTGAGCACAGGGGGTGATGGGTGAACGGGACTGGGTGCGAGTTAGGACACGGGGCAGTGAGCACAGCGGGTGATGTGTGAACGGGACTGGGTGTGAGTTAGGACACGGGGCAGTGATCACAGGGGGTGATGGGTGAACGGGACTGGGTGAGAGTTAGGACACGGGGCAGTGAGCACAGGGGGTGATGGGTGAACGGGATTGGGTGTGAGTTAGGACACGCGGCAATGAGCACAGGGGGTGATGGGTGAACGGGACTGGGTGCGAGTTAGGACACGGGGCAGTGAGCACAGGGGGTGATGGGTGAACGGGACTGGGTGTGAGTTAGGACACGGGGCATTGAGCACAGGGGGTGATGGGTAAACAGGACTGGGTGTGAATTAGGACACGGGGCAGTGAGCACAGGGGGCGATAGGTGAACGGGACTGGGTGTGAGTTAGGACACGGGGCAGTGAGCACAGGGGCTGATGGGTGAACGGGACTGGGTGTGAGTTTGGACACGGGGCAGTGAGCACAGGGGGTGATGGGTGAACGGGACTGGGTGTGAGTTAGGACACGGGGCAGTGAGCACAGCGGGTGATGGGTGAACGGGACTGGGTGTGAGTTAGGACACGGGGCAGTGGGCACAGTGGGTGATGGGTGAACGGGACTGGGTGCGAGTTAGGACACGGGGCAGTGAGCACAGGGGTTGATGGGTGAACGGGACTGGGTGCGAGTTAGGACACGGGGCAGTGGGCACAGGGGGTGAAGGGTGAACGGGACTGGGTGCAAGTTAGGACACGGGGCAGTGAGCACAGGGGATGATGGGTGAACGGGACTGGGTGCGAGTTAGGACACGGGGCAGTGAGCACAGGGGGTGATGGGTGAACGGGACTGGGTGTGAGTTAGGACACGGGGCAGTGAGCACAGGGGGTGATGGGTGAACGGGACTGGGTATGAGTTAGGACACGGGGCAGTGAGCACAGGGGGTGATGGGTAAACGGGACTGGGTGCGAGTTAGGACACGGGGCAGTGAGCACAGGGGGTGATGGGTGAACGGGACTGGGTGTGAGTTAGGACACGGGGCAGTGAGCACAGGGGGTGATGGGTAAACGGGACTGGGTGTGAGTTAGGACACGGGGCAGTGAGCACAGGGGGTGATGGGTGAACGGGACTGGGTGTGAGTTACGACACGGGGCAGTGAGCACAGGGGGTGATGGGTGAACTGGGCTGGGTGAGATGTTAGGACATGGGGCAGTGAGCACAGGGGGCGATGTGTGAATGGGACTCGGTGTGAGTTAGGACACGGGGCAGTGAGCACAGGGGGTGATGGGTGAACGGGACTGGGTGCGAGTTCGCACACGGGGCAGTGAGCACAGGGGGTGATGGGTGAACGGGACTGGGTGTGAGTTAGGACACGGGGCAGTGAGCACAGGGGGTGATGGGTGAACGGGACTGTGTGTGAGTAAGGACACGGGGCAGTGAGCACAGGGGTTGATGGGTGAACGGGACTGGGTGCGAGTTAGGACACGGGGCAGTGAACACAGGGGGTGAAGGGTGAACGGGTTTGGGTGTGAGTTAGGACAGGGGGCAGTGAGCACAGGGGGCGATGGGTGAACGGGACTGTGTGTGAGTTAGGACATGAGGCAGTGAGCACAGGGGGTGATGGGTGAACGGGACTGGGTGCGAGTTAGGACACGGGGCAGTGAGCAAAGGGGGTGATGGGTGAACGGGACTGGGTGCGAGTTAGTACACGGGGCAGTGAGCACAGGGGGTGATGGGGGAACGGGACTGGGTGAGAGTTAGGACACGGGGCAGTGAGCACAGGGGGTGATGGGTGAACGGGACTGGGTGCGAGTTAGGACACGTGGCAGTGAGCACAGGGGGTGATGGGTGAACGGGACTGGGTGCGAGTTAGGACACGGGGCAGTGAGCAAAGGGAGTGATGGGTGAACTGGACTGGGTGAGATGTTGGGACATGGGGAAGTGAGCACAGGGGGCGATGGGTGAATGGGACTCGGTGTGAGTTAGGACACGGGGCAGTGAGCACAGGGGGTGATATGTGAAAGGGACTGGGTGCGAGTTAGGACACGGGGCAGTGAGCACAGGGGGTGATGGGTGAACGGGACTGGGTGTGAGTTAGGACACGGGGCAGTGAGCACAGCGGGTGATGGGTGAACGGGACTGGGTGTGAGTTAGGACACGGGGCAGTGAGCACAGGGGGTGATGGGTGAACGGGACTGAGTGTGAGTTAGGACACGGGGCAGTGAGCACAGGGGGTGATGGGTGAACGGGACTGGGTGCGAGTTCAGACAGGGGGCAGTGAGCACAGGGGGAGATGGGTGAACGGGACTGGGTGCGAGTTAGGACACGGGGCAGTGAGCACAGCGGGTGATGTGTGAACGGGACTGGGTGTGAGTTAGGACACGGGGCAGTGATCACAGGGGGTGATGGGTGAACGGGACTGGGTGAGAGTTAGGACACGGGGCAGTGAGCACAGGGGGTGATGGGTGAACGGGACTGGGTGTGAGTTAGGACACGGGGCAGTGAGCACAGGGGTTGATGGGTGAACGGGACTGTGTGCGATTTAGGACACGGGGCAGTGGGCACAGGGGGTGAAGGGTGAACGGGACTGGGTGCAAGTTAGGACACGGGGCAGTGAGCACAGGGGGTGATGGGTGAACGGGACTGGGTGCGAGTTAGGACACGAGGCAGTGAGCACAGGGGGTGATGGGTGAACGGGACTGGGTGTGAGTTAGGACACGGGGCAGTGAGCACAGAGGATCATGGGTGAACGGGACTGGGTGTGAGTTAGGACACGGGGCAGTGAGCACAGGGGGTGATGGGTGAACGGGACTGGGTATGAGTTAAGACACGGGGCTGTGAGCACAGGGGGTGATGGGTGAACGGGACTGGGTGTGAGTTACGACACGGGGCAGTGAGCACAGGGGGTGATGGGTGAACTGGACTGGGTGAGATGTTAGGACATGGGGCAGTGAGCACAGGGGGCGATGTGTGAATGGGACTCGGTGTGAGTTAGGACACGGGGCAGTGAGCACAGGGGGTGATGGGTGAACGGGACTGGGTGCGAGTTCGCACACGGGGCAGTGAGCACAGGGGGTGATGGGTGAACGGGACTGGGTGTGAGTTAGGACACGGGGCAGTGAGCACAGGGGGTGATGGGTGAACGGGACTGGGTGTGAGTTAGGACACGGGGCAGTGAGCACAGGGGTTGATGGGTGAACGGGACTGGGTGCGAGTTAGGACACGGGGCAGTGAGCAAAGGGGGTGAAGGGTGAACGGGTTTGGGTGTGAGTTAGGACAGGGGGCAGTGAGCACAGGGGGTGATGGGTGAACGGGACTGGGTGTGAGTTAGGACATGAGGCAGTGAGCACAGGGGGTGATGGGTGAACGGGACTGGGTGCGAGTTAGGACACGGGGCAGTGAGCAAAGGGGGTGATGGGTGAACGGGACTGGGTGCGAGTTAGGACACGGGGCAGTGAGCACAGGGGGTGATGGGGGAACGGGACTGGGTGAGAGTTAGGACACGGGGCAGTGAGCACAGGGGGTGATGGGTGAACGGGACTGGGTGTGAGTGAGGACACGGGGCAATGAGCACAGAGGGTGATGGGTGAACGGGGCTGGGTGCGAGTTAGGACACGTGGCAGTGAGCACAGGGGGTGATGGGTGAACGGGACTGGGTGCGAGTTAGGACACGGGGCAGTGAGCAAAGGGGGTGATGGGTGAACTGGACTGGGTGAGATGTTGGGACATGGGGCAGTGAGCACAGGGGGCGATGGGTGAATGGGACTCGGTGTGAGTTAGGACACGGGGCAGTGAGCACAGGGGGTGATATGTGAACGGGACTGGGTGCGAGTTAGGACACGGGGCAGTGAGCACAGCGGGTGATGGGTGAACGGGACTGGGTGTGAGTTAGGACACGGGGCAGTGAGCACAGGGGGTGATGGGTGAACGGGACTGAGTGTGAGTTAGGGACACGGGGCAGTGAGCACAGGGGGTGATGGGTGAACGGGACTGGGTGAGAGTTAGGACATGGGGCAGTGAGCACAGGGGGTGATGGGTGAACGGGACTGGGTGTGAGTTAGGACATGGGGCAGTGAGCACAGGGGCGATGGGTGAATGGGACTCGGTGTGAGTTAGGACACGGGGCAGTGAGCACAGGGGGTGATGGGTGAACGGGACTGGGAGCGAGTTAGGACACGGGGCAGTGAGCACAGGGGGTGATGGGTGAACAGGACTGGGTGTGAGTTAGGACACGGGGCAGTGAGCACAGGGGGTGATGGGTGAACGGGACTGGGTGCGAGTTAGGACACGGGGCAGTGAGCACAGGGGGTGATGAGTGAACGGGACTGGGTGTGAGTTAGGACACGGGGCATTGAGCACAGGGGGTGATGGGTAAACAGGACTGGGTGTGAATTAGGACACGGGGCAGTGAGCACAGGGGGCGATGGATGAACGGGACTGCGTGTGAGTTAGGACACGGGGCAGTGAGCACAGGGGGTGATGGGTGAACGGGTCTGGGTGTGAGTTTGGACACGGGGCAGTGAGCACAGGGGGTGATGGGTGAACGGGACTGGGTGTGAGTTAGGACACGGGGCAGTGAGCACAGCGGGTGATGGGTGAACGGGACTGGGTGTGAGTTAGGACACGGGGCAGTGGGCACAGTGGGTGATGGGTGAACGGGACTGGGTGCGAGTTAGGACACGGGGCAGTGAGCACAGGGGTTGATGGGTGAACGGGACTGGGTGCGAGTTAGGACACGGGGCAGTGGGCACAGGGGGTGAAGGGTGAACGGGACTGTGTGCAAGTTAGGACACGGGGCAGTGAGCACAGGGGGTGATGGGTGAACGGGACTGGGTGCGAGTTAGGACACGGGGCAGTGAGCACAGGGGGTGATGGGTGAACGGGACTGGGTGTGAGTTAGGACACGGGGCAGTGAGCACAGGGGGTGTTGGGTGAATGGGACTGGGTGTGAGATAGGACACGGGGCAGTGAGCACAGGGGGTGATGGGTGAACGGGACTGGGTGCGAGTTAGGACAGGGGGCAGTGAGCACAGGGGTTGATGGGTGAACGGGACTGGGTGTGAGTTAGGACACGGGGCAGTGAGCACAGGGGGTGATGGGTGAATGGGACTGGGTGTGAGTTAGGACACGGGGCAGTGAGCACAGGGGGTGATGGGTGAACTGGACTGGGTGAGATGTTAGGACATGGGGCAGTGAGCACAGGGGGCGATGTGTGAATGGGACTCGGTGTGAGTTAGGACACGGGGCAGTGAGCACAGGGGGTGATGGGTGAACGGGACTGGGTGCGAGTTCGCACACGGGGCAGTGAGCACAGGGGGTGATGGGTGAACGGGACTGGGTGTGAGTTAGGACACGGGGCAGTGAGCACAGGGGGTGATGGGTGAACGGGACTGGGTGTGAGTTAGGACACGGGGCAGTGAGCACAGGGGTTGATGGGTGAACGGGACTGGGTGCGAGTTAGGACACGGGGCAGTGAGCAAAGGGGGTGAAGGGTGAACGGGTTTGGGTGTGAGTTAGGACAGGGGGCAGTGAGCACAGGGGGTGATGGGTGAACGGGACTGGGTGTGAGTTAGGACATGAGGCAGTGAGCACAGGGGGTGATGGGTGAACGGGACTGGGTGCGAGTTAGGACACGGGGCAGTGAGCAAAGGGGGTGATGGGTGAACGGGACTGGGTGCGAGTTAGGACACGGGGCAGTGAGCACAGGGGGTGATGGGGGAACGGGACTGGGTGAGAGTTAGGACACGGGGCAGTGAGCACAGGGGGTGATGGGTGAACGGGACTGGGTGTGAGTGAGGACACGGGGCAATGAGCACAGAGGGTGATGGGTGAACGGGGCTGGGTGCGAGTTAGGACACGTGGCAGTGAGCACAGGGGGTGATGGGTGAACGGGACTGGGTGCGAGTTAGGACACGGGGCAGTGAGCAAAGGGGGTGATGGGTGAACTGGACTGGGTGAGATGTTGGGACATGGGGCAGTGAGCACAGGGGGCGATGGGTGAATGGGACTCGGTATGAGTTAGGACACGGGGCAGTGAGCACAGGGGGTGATATGTGAACGGGACTGGGTGCGAGTTAGGACACGGGGCAGTGAGCACAGCGGGTGATGGGTGAACGGGACTGGGTGTGAGTTAGGACACGGGGCAGTGAGCACAGGGGGTGATGGGTGAACGGGACTGAGTGTGAGTTAGGACACGGGGCAGTGAGCACAGGGGGTGATGGGTGAACGGGACTGGGTGTGAGTTAGGACACGGGGCAGTGAGCACAGGGGGTGATGGGTGAACGGGACTGGGTGTGAGTTAGGACACGGGGCAGTGAGCACAGGGGGTGATGGGTGAACGGGACTGGGTGTGAGTTAGGACACGGGGCAGTGAGCACAGGGGGTGATGGGTGAACGGGACTGGGTGTGAGTTAGGACACGGGGCAGTGAGCACAGGGGGCGATGGGGTGAACGGGACTGGGTGTGAGTTCGGACACGGGGCAGTGAGCACAGGGGGTGATGGGTGAACGGGACTGGGTGTGAGTTAGGACACGGGGCAGTGAGCACAGGGGGTGTTGGGTGAATGGGACTGGGTGTGAGATAGGACACGGGGCAGTGAGCACAGGGGGTGATGGGTGAACGGGACTGGGTGCGAGTTAGGACAGGGGGCAGTGAGCACAGGGGTTGATGGGTGAACGGGACTGGGTGTGAGTTAGGACACGGGGCAGTGAGCACAGGGGGTGATGGGTGAACGGGACTGGGTGTGAGTTAGGACACGGGGCAGTGAGCACAGGGGGTGATGGGTGAACGGGACTGGGTGTGAGTTAGGACACGGGGCAGTGAGCACAGGGGGCGATGGGTGAACGGGACTGGGTGTGAGTTCGGACACGGGGCAGTGAGCACAGGGGGTGATGGGTGAACGGGACTGGGTGTGAGTTAGGACACGGGGCAGTGAGCACAGGGGGTGTTGGGTGAATGGGACTGGGTGTGAGATAGGACACGGGGCAGTGGGCACAGGGGGTGATGGGTGAACGGGACTGGGTGCGAGTTAGGACACGGGGCAGTGAGCACAGGGGGTGATGGGTGAACGGGACTGGGTGTGAGTTAGGACACGGGGCAGTGAGCACAGGGGGTGATGGGTGAACGGGACTTGTTGCGATTTAGGACACGGGGCAGTGAGCAAAGGGGGTGATGGGTGAACGGGACTGGGTGCGAGTTAAGACAGGGGGCAGTGAGCACAGGGGGTGATGGGTGAACGGGACTGGGTGCGAGTTAGGACACGGGGCAGTGAGCACAGGGGGTGATGGGTGAACGGGACTGGGTGTGAGTTAGGACACGGGGCAGTGAGCACAGGGGGTGATGGGTGAACTGGACTGGGTGTGAATTTGGACACGGGGCAGTGAGCACAGGGGGCGATGGGTGAATGGGACTGGGTGTGAGTTAGGAGACGGGGCAGTGAGCACAAGGGGTGATGGGTGAACGGGACTGGGTGTGAGTTTGGACACGGGGCAGTGAGCACAGGGGGTGATGGGTGAACTGGACTGGGTGTGAGTTAGCACACGGGGCAGTGAGCACAGCGGGTGATGGGTGAACGGGACTGGGTGTGAGTCAGGACACGGGGCAGTGAGCACAGGGGGTGATGGGTGAACGGGACTGGGTGCGAGTTAGGACACGGGGCAGTGAGCACAGGGGGTGATGGGTGAACGGGACTGGGTGAGAGTTAGGACATGGGGCAGTGAGCACAGGGGGTGATGGGTGAACGGGACTGGGTGTGAGTTAGGACATGGGGCAGTGAGCACAGGGGCGATGGGTGAATGGGACTCGGTGTGAGTTAGGACACGGGGCAGTGAGCACAGGGGGTGATGGGTGAACGGGACTGGGAGCGAGTTAGGACACGGGGCAGTGAGCACAGGGGGTGATGGGTGAACAGGACTGGGTGTGAGTTAGGACACGGGGCAGTGAGCACAGGGGGTGATGGGTGAACGGGACTGGGTGCGAGTTAGGACACGGGGCAGTGAGCACAGGGGGTGATGAGTGAACGGGACTGGGTGTGAGTTAGGACACGGGGCATTGAGCACAGGGGGTGATGGGTAAACAGGACTGGGTGTGAATTAGGACACGGGGCAGTGAGCACAGGGGGCGATGGGTGAACGGGACTGCGTGTGAGTTAGGACACGGGGCAGTGAGCACAGGGGGTGATGGGTGAACGGGTCTGGGTGTGAGTTTGGACACGGGGCAGTGAGCACAGGGGGTGATGGGTGAACGGGACTGGGTGTGAGTTAGGACACCGGGCAGTGAGCACAGCGGGTGATGGGTGAACGGGACTGGGTGTGAGTTAGGACACGGGGCAGTGGGCACAGTGGGTGATGGGTGAACGGGACTGGGTGCGAGTTAGGACACGGGGCAGTGAGCACAGGGGTTGATGGGTGAACGGGACTGGGTGCGAGTTAGGACACGGGGCAGTGGGCACAGGGGGTGAAGGGTGAACGGGACTGTGTGCAAGTTAGGACACGGGGCAGTGAGCACAGGGGGTGATGGGTGAACGGGACTGGGTGTGAGTTAGGACACGGGGCAGTGAGCACAGGGGGTGATGGGTGAACGGGACTGGGTGTGAGTTAGGACACGGGGCAGTGAGCACAGGGGGCGATGGGTGAACGGGACTGGGTGTGAGATAGGACACGGGGCAGTGGGCACAGGGGGTGATGGGTGAACGGGACTGGGTGCGAGTTAGGACACGGGGCAGTGAGCACAGGGGGTGATGGGTGAACGGGACTGGGTGTGAGTTAGGACACGGGGCAGTGAGCACAGGGGGTGATGGGTGAACGGGACTTGTTGCGATTTAGGACACGGGGCAGTGAGCAAAGGGGGTGATGGGTGAACGGGACTGGGTGCGAGTTAAGACAGGGGGCAGTGAGCACAGGGGGTGATGGGGTGAACGGGACTGGGTGCGAGTTAGGACACGGGGCAGTGAGCACAGGGGGTGATGGGTGAACGGGACTGGGTGTGAGTTAGGACACGGGGCAGTGAGCACAGGGGGTGATGGGTGAACTGGACTGGGTGTGAATTTGGACACGGGGCAGTGAGCACAGGGGGCGATGGGTGAATGGGACTGGGTGTGAGTTAGGAGACGGGGCAGTGAGCACAAGGGGTGATGGGTGAACGGGACTGGGTGTGAGTTTGGACACGGGGCAGTGAGCACAGGGGGTGATGGGTGAACTGGACTGGGTGTGAGTTAGCACACGGGGCAGTGAGCACAGCGGGTGATGGGTGAACGGGACTGGGTGTGAGTCAGGACACGGGGCAGTGAGCACAGGGGGTGATGGGTGAACGGGACTGGGTGCGAGTTAGGACACGGGGCAGTGAGCACAGGGGGTGATGGGTGAACGGGACTGGGTGAGAGTTAGGACATGGGGCAGTGAGCACAGGGGGTGATGGGTGAACGGGACTGGGTGTGAGTTAGGACATGGGGCAGTGAGCACAGGGGCGATGGGTGAATGGGACTCGGTGTGAGTTAGGACACGGGGCAGTGAGCACAGGGGGTGATGGGTGAACGGGACTGGGAGCGAGTTAGGACACGGGGCAGTGAGCACAGGGGGTGATGGGTGAACAGGACTGGGTGTGAGTTAGGACACGGGGCAGTGAGCACAGGGGGTGATGGGTGAACGGGACTGGGTGCGAGTTAGGACACGGGGCAGTGAGCACAGGGGGTGATGAGTGAACGGGACTGGGTGTGAGTTAGGACACGGGGCATTGAGCACAGGGGGTGATGGGTAAACAGGACTGGGTGTGAATTAGGACACGGGGCAGTGAGCACAGGGGGCGATGGGTGAACGGGACTGCGTGTGAGTTAGGACACGGGGCAGTGAGCACAGGGGGTGATGGGTGAACGGGTCTGGGTGTGAGTTTGGACACGGGGCAGTGAGCACAGGGGGTGATGGGTGAACGGGACTGGGTGTGAGTTAGGACACGGGGCAGTGAGCACAGCGGGTGATGGGTGAACGGGACTGGGTGTGAGTTAGGACACGGGGCAGTGGGCACAGTGGGTGATGGGTGAACGGGACTGGGTGCGAGTTAGGACACGGGGCAGTGAGCACAGGGGTTGATGGGTGAACGGGACTGGGTGCGAGTTAGGACACGGGGCAGTGGGCACAGGGGGTGAAGGGTGAACGGGACTGTGTGCAAGTTAGGACACGGGGCAGTGAGCACAGGGGGTGATGGGTGAACGGGACTGGGTGCGAGTTAGGACACGGGGCAGTGAGCACAGGGGGTGATGGGTGAACGGGACTGGTTAGGACACGGGGCAGTGAGCACAGGGGGTGTTGGGTGAATGGGACTGGGTGTGAGATAGGACACGGGGCAGTGAGCACAGGGGGTGATGGGTGAACGGGACTGGGTGCGAGTTAGGACAGGGGGCAGTGAGCACAGGGGTTGATGGGTGAACGGGACTGGGTGTGAGTTAGGACACGGGGCAGTGAGCACAGGGGGTGATGGGTGAACGGGACTGGGTGTGAGTTAGGACACGGGGCAGTGAGCACAGGGGGTGATGGGGTGAACGGGACTGGGTGTGAGTTAGGACACGGGGCAGTGAGCACAGGGGGCGATGGTGTGAACGGGACTGGGTGTGAGTTCGGACACGGGGCAGTGAGCACAGGGGGTGATGGGTGAACGGGACTGGGTGTGAGTTAGGACACGGGGCAGTGAGCACAGGGGGTGTTGGGTGAATGGGACTGGGTGTGAGATAGGACACGGGGCAGTGGGCACAGGGGGTGATGGGGTGAACGGGACTGGGTGCGAGTTAGGACACGGGGCAGTGCGCACAGGGGGTGATGGGTGAACGGGACTGGGTGTGAGTTAGGACACGGGGCAGTGAGCACAGGGGGTGATGGGTGAACGGGACTTGGTGCGATTTAGGACACGGGGCAGTGAGCAAAGGGGGTGATGGTGTGAACGGGACTGGGTGCGAGTTAAGACAGGGGGCAGTGAGCACAGGGGGTGATGGGTGAACGGGACTGGGTGCGAGTTAGGACACGGGGCAGTGAGCACAGGGGGTGATGGGTGAACGGGACTGGGTGTGAGTTAGGACACGGGGCAGTGAGCACAGGCGGTGATGGGTGAACAGGACTGGGTGTGAATTTGGACACGGGGCAGTGAGCACAGGGGGCGATGGGTGAATGGGACTGGGTGTGAGTTAGGACACGGGGCAGTGAGCACAAGGGGTGATGGGTGAACGGGACTGGGTGTGAGTTTGGACACGGGGCAGTGAGCACAGGGGGTGATGGGTGAACTGGACTGGGTGTGAGTTAGGACACGGGGCAGTGAGCACAGCGGGTGATGGGTGAACGGGACTGGGTGTGAGTCAGGACACGGGGCAGTGAGCACAGGGGGGTGATGGGTGAACGGGACTGGGTGCGAGTTAGGACACGGGGCAGTGAGCACAGGGGGTGATGGGTGAACGGGACTGGGTGAGAGTTAGGACATGGGGCAGTGAGCACAGGGGGTGATGGGTGAACGGGACTGGGTGTGAGTTAGGACATGGGGCAGTGAGCACAGGGGCGATGGGTGAATGGGACTCGGTGTGAGTTAGGACACGGGGCAGTGAGCACAGGGGGTGATGGGTGAACGGGACTGGGAGCGAGTTAGGACACGGGGCAGTGAGCACAGGGGGTGATGGGTGAACAGGACTGGGTGTGAGTTAGGACACGGGGCAGTGAGCACAGGGGGTGATGGGTGAACGGGACTGGGTGCGAGTTAGGACACGGGGCAGTGAGCACAGGGGGTGATGGGTGAACGGGACTGGGTGTGAGTTAGGACACGGGGCATTGAGCACAGGGGGTGATGGGTAAACAGGACTGGGTGTGAATTAGGACACGGGGCAGTGAGCACAGGGGGCGATGGGTGAACGGGACTGGGTGTGAGTTAGGACACGGGGCAGTGAGCACAGGGGGGTGATGGGTGAACGGGACTGGGTGTGAGTTTGGACACGGGGCAGTGAGCACAGGGGGTGATGGGTGAACGGGACTGGGTGTGAGTTAGGACACGGGGCAGTGAGCACAGCGGGTGATGGGTGAACGGGACTGGGTGTGAGTTAGGACACGGGGCAGTGGGCACAGTGGGTGATGGGTGAACGGGACTGGGTGCGAGTTAGGACACGGGGCAGTGAGCACAGGGGTTGATGGGTGAACGTGACTGGGTGCGAGTTAGGACACGGGGCAGTGGGCACAGGGGGTGAAGGGTGAACGGGACTGGGTGCAAGTTAGGACACGGGGCAGTGAGCACAGGGGGTGATGGGTGAACGGGACTGGGTGCGAGTTAGGACACGGGGCAGTGAGCACAGGGGGTGATGGGTGAACGGGACTGGGTGTGAGTTAGGACACGGGGCAGTGAGCACAGAGGATCATGGGTGAACGGGACTGGGTGTGAGTTAGGACACGGGGCAGTGAGCACAGGGGGTGATGGGTGAACGGGACTGGGTATGAGTTAGGACACGGGGCTGTGAGCACAGGGGGTGATGGGTGAACGGGACTGGGTGTGAGTTACGACACGGGGCAGTGAGCACAGGGGGTGATGGGTGAACTGGGCTGGGTGAGATGTTAGGACATGGGGCAGTGAGCACAGGGGGCGATGTGTGAATGGGACTCGGTGTGAGTTAGGACACGGGGCAGTGAGCACAGGGGGTGATGGGTGAACGGGACTGGGTGCGAGTTCGCACACGGGGCAGTGAGCACAGGGGGTGATGGGTGAACGGGACTGGGTGTGAGTTAGGACACGGGGCAGTGAGCACAGGGGGTGATGGGTGAACGGGACTGGGTGTGAGTTAGGACACGGGGCAGTGAGCACAGGGGTTGATGGGTGAACGGGACTGGGTGCGAGTTAGGACACGGGGCAGTGAGCACAGGGGGTGAAGGGTGAACGGGTTTGGGTGTGAGTTAGGACAGGGGGCAGTGAGCACAGGGGGTGATGGGTGAACGGGACTGGGTGTGAGTTAGGACATGAGGCAGTGAGCACAGGGGGTGATGGGTGAACGGGACTGGGTGCGAGTTAGGACACGGGGCAGTGAGCAAAGGGGGTGATGGGTGAACGGGACTGGGTGCGAGTTAGGACACGGGGCAGTGAGCACAGGGGGTGATGGGGGAACGGGACTGGGTGAGAGTTAGGACACGGGGCAGTGAGCACAGGGGGTGATGGGTGAACGGGACTGGGTGTGAGTGAGGACACGGGGCAATGAGCACAGAGGGTGATGGGTGAACGGGACTGGGTGCGAGTTAGGACACGTGGCAGTGAGCACAGGGGGTGATGGGTGAACGGGACTGGGTGCGAGTTAGGACACGGGGCAGTGAGCAAAGGGGGTGATGGGTGAACTGGACTGGGTGAGATGTTGGGACATGGGGAAGTGAGCACAGGGGGCGATGGGTGAATGGGACTCGGTGTGAGTTAGGACACGGGGCAGTGAGCACAGGGTGTGATATGTGAAAGGGACTGGGTGCGAGTTAGGACACGGGGCAGTGAGCACAGGGGGTGATGGGTGAACGGGACTGGGTGTGAGTTAGGACACGGGGCAGTGAGCACAGCGGGTGATGGGTGAACGGGACTGGGTGTGAGTTAGGACACGGGGCAGTGAGCACAGGGGGTGATGGGTGAACGGGACTGAGTGTGAGTTAGGACACGGGGCAGTGAGCAAAGGGGGTGATGGGGGAACGGGACTGGGTGCGAGTTCAGACAGGGGGCAGTGAGCACAGGGGGAGATGGGTGAACGGGACTGGGTGCGAGTTAGGACACGGGGCAGTGAGCACAGCGGGTGATGTGTGAACGGGACTGGCTGTGAGTTAGGACACGGGGCAGTGATCACAGGGGGTGATGGGTGAACGGGACTGGGTGAGAGTTAGGACACGGGGCAGTGAGCACAGGGGGTGATGGGTGAACGGGACTGGGTGTGAGTTAGGACACGGGGCAGTGAGCACAGGGGTTGATGGGTGAACGGGACTGTGTGCGATTTAGGACACGGGGCAGTGGGCACAGGGGGTGAAGGGTGAACGGGACTGGGTGCAAGTTAGGACACGGGGCAGTGAGCACAGGGGGTGATGGGTGAACTGGACTGGGTGAGATGTTAGGACATGGGGCAGTGAGCACAGGGGGCGATGTGTGAATGGGACTCGGTGTGAGTTAGGACACGGGGCAGTGAGCACAGGGGGTGATGGGTGAACGGGACTGGGTGCGAGTTCGCACACGGGGCAGTGAGCACAGGGGGTGATGGGTGAACGGGACTGGGTGTGAGTTAGGACACGGGGCAGTGAGCACAGGGGGTGATGGGTGAACGGGACTGGGTGTGAGTTAGGACACGGGGCAGTGAGCACAGGGGTTGATGGGTGAACGGGACTGGGTGCGAGTTAGGACACGGGGCAGTGAGCAAAGGGGGTGAAGGGTGAACGGGTTTGGGTGTGAGTTAGGACAGGGGGCAGTGAGCACAGGGGGTGATGGGTGAACGGGACTGGGTGCGAGTTAGGACACGGGGCAGTGAGCAAAGGGGGTGATGGGTGAACTGGACTGGGTGAGATGTTGGGACATGGGGCAGTGAGCACAGGGGGCGATGGGTGAATGGGACTCGGTGTGAGTTAGGACACGGGGCAGTGAGCACAGGGGGTGATATGTGAACGGGACTGGGTGCGAGTTAGGACACGGGGCAGTGAGCACAGCGGGTGATGGGTGAACGGGACTGGGTGTGAGTTAGGACACGGGGCAGTGAGCACAGGGGGTGATGGGTGAACGGGACTGAGTGTGAGTTAGGACACGGGGCAGTGAGCACAGGGGGTGATGGGTGAACGGGACTGGGTGTGAGTTAGGACACGGGGCAGTGAGCACAGGGGGTGATGGGTGAACGGGACTGGGTGTGAGTTAGGACACGGGGCAGTGAGCACAGGGGGTGAAGGGTGAACAGGACTGGGTGTGAGTTAGGTCACGGGGCAGTGAGCACAGGGGGTGATGGGTGAACGGGACTGGGTGTGAGTTCGGACACGGGGCAGTGAGCACAGTGGGTGATGGGTGAACGGGACTGAGTGTGAGTTCGGACACGGGGCAGTGAGCACAGGGAGTGATGGGTGAACGGGACTGGGTGCGAGTTAGGGCACGGGGCAGTGAGCACAGGGGGTGATGGGTAAACGGGACTGGGTGTGAGTTAGGACACGGGGCAGTGAGCACAGGGGGTGATGGGTGAACGGGACTGGGTGTGAGTTAGGACACGGGGCAGTGAGCACAGGGGGTGATGGGTGAACGGGACTGGGTGTGAGTTAGGACACGGGGCAGTGAGCACAGGGGGCGATGGGTGAACGGGACTGGGTGTGAGTTCGGACACGGGGCAGTGAGCACAGGGGGTGATGGGTGAACGGGACTGGGTGTGAGTTAGGACACGGGGCAGTGAGCACAGGGGGTGTTGGGTGAATGGGACTGGGTGTGAGTTAGGACACGGGACAGTGAGCACAGTGGGTGATGGGTGAACGGGACTGGGTGTGAGTTAGGACACGGGGCAGTGAACACAGGGGGTGATGGGTGAACGGGACTGGGTGTGAGTTAGGACACGGGGCAGTGAGCAAAATGGGTGATGGGTGAACGGGACTGGGTTTGAGTTAGGACACGGGGCAGTGAGCACAGGGGGTGATGGGTGAACGGGACTGGGTGTGAGTTAGGACACGGGGCAGTGAGCAAAATGGGTGATGGGTGAACGGGACTGGGTTTGAGTTAGGACACAGGGCAGTGAGCACAGGGGGTGATGGGTGAACGGGACTGGGTGCGAGTTAGGACACGGGGCAGTGAGCACAGGGGGTGATGGGTGAACGGGACTGGGTGTGAGTTAGGACACGGGGCAGTGAGCTCAGGGGGTGATGGGTGAACGGGACTGGGTGTGAGTTAGGACACGTGCCAGTGAGCACAGGGGGTGATGGGTGAACGGGACTGGGTGTGAGTTAGGACACGGGACAGTGAGCACAGGGGGTGATGGGTGAACGGGACTGGGTGCGAGTTAGGACACGGGGCAGTGAGCCCAGGGGGTGATGGGTGAACGGGACTGGGTGTGAGTTAGGACACGGGGCAGTGAGCACAGGGGGCGATGGGTGAACGGGACTGGGTGTGAGTTAGGACACGGGGCAGTGAGCACAGGGGGCGATGGGTGAACGGGACTGGGTGAGAGTTCGGACACGGGGCAGTGAGCACAGGGGGTGATGGGTGAACGGGACTGGGTGTGAGTTAGGACACGGGACAGTGAGCACAGTGGGTGATGGGTGAACGGGACTGGGTGTGAGTTAGGACACGGGGCAGTGAGCACAGGGGGTGATGGGTGAACGGGACTGGGTTTGAGTTAGGACACGGGGCAGTGAGCACAGGGGGTGATGGGTGAACGGGGCTTGGTGTGAGTTAGGACACGGGGCAGTGAGCACAGGGGTGACGGGTGAACGGGACTGGGTGTGAGTTAGGACACGGGGCAGTGAGCACAGCGGGTGATGAGTGAACGGGACTGGGTGTGAGTTAGGACACGGGGCAGTGAGCACAAGGGGTGATGGGTGAACGGGACTGGGTGTGAGTTAGGACACGGGGCAGTGAGCTCAGGGGGTGATGGGTGAACGGGACTGGGTGTGAGTTAGGACACGGGGCAGTGAGCACAGGGGGTGATGGGTGAACAGCACTGGGTGTGAGTTAGGACACGGGGCAGTGAGCACAGTGGGTGATGGGTGAACGGGACTGGGTGTGAGTTAGGACACGGGGCAGTGAGCACAGGGGGTGATGGGTGAACGGGACTGGGTGTGAGTTAGGACACGGGGCAGTGAGCACAGCGGGTGATGAGTGAACAGGACTGGGTGTGAGTTAGGACACGAGGCAGTGAGCACAGGGAGTGATGGGTGAACGGGACTGGGTGTGAGTTAGGACACGGGGCAGTGAGCACGGGGTGATGGGTGAACGGGACTGGGTGTGAGTTAGGACACGGGGCAGTGAGCACGTGGGTGATGGGTGAACGGGACTTGGTGAGAGTTAGGACACGGGGCAGTGAGCACAGGGGGTGATGGGTGAACGGGACTGGGTGTGAGATAGGACACGGGGCAGTGAGCACAGGGGGTGATGGGTGAACGGGACTGGGTGTGAGTTGGGACACGGTGCAGTGAGCACAGGGGGTGATGGGTGAACGGGACTGAGTGCAAGTTAGGACACGGGGCAGTGAGCACAGGGGGTGATGGGTGAACTGGACTGGGTGTGAGTTAGGACACGGGGCAGTGAGCACAGGGGCTGATGGGTGAACGGGACTGGGTGAGAGTTAGGACACGGGGCAGTGAGCACAGCGGGTGATGGGTGAACGGGATTGGGTGTGAGTGAGGACACGGGCCAGTGAGCACAGGGGGTGATGGGTGAACGGGACTGGGTGTGAGTTAGGACACGGGGCAGTGAGCACAGGGGGTGATGGGTGAACGGGACTTGGTGAGAGTTAGGACACGGGGCAGTGAGCACAGGGGATGATGGGTGAACGGGACTGGGTGAGAGTTAGGACACGGGGCAGTGAGCACAGGGGGTGATGGGTGAACGGGACTGGGTCTGAGTTAGGACACAGGGCAGTGAGCACAGGGGGCGATGGGTGAACGGGACTGGGTGTGAGTTAGGACACGGGGCAGTGAGCACAGGGGGTGATGGGTGAACGGGACTGGGTGTGAGTTAGGACACGGGGCAGTGAGCACAGGGGGTGATGGGTGAACAGGACTGGGTGTGAGTTAGGACACGGGGCAGTGAGCACAGGGGGTGATGGGTGAACGGGACTGGGTGTGAGTTAGGACACGGGGCAGTGAGCACAGGGGGTGATGGGTGAACGGGACTGGGTGTGAGTTAGGACACGGGGCAGTGAGCACAGGGGGTGATGGGTGAACAGGACTGGGTGTGAGTTAGGACACGGGGCAGTGAGCACAGGGGGTGATGGGTGAACGGGACTGGGTGTGAGTTAGGACACGGGGCAGTGAGCACAGGGGGTGATGGGTGAACGGGACTGGGTGTGAGTTAGGACACGGGGCAGTGAGCATAGGGGGTGATGGGTGAACGGGACTGGGTGTGAGTTAGGACACGGGACAGTGAGCACAGGGGGTGATGGGTGAACGGGACTGGGTGTGAGTTAGGACACGGGGCAGTGAACACAGGGAGTGATGGGTGAACAGGACTGGGTGTGAGTTAGGACACAGGGCAGTGAGCACAGGGGGTGATGGGTGAACGGGACTGGGTGTGAGTTAGGACACGGGGCAGTGAGCACAGGGGACGATGGGTGAACGGGACTGGGTGAGAGTTAGGACACGGGGCAGTGAGCACAGGGGGTGATGGGTGAACGGGATTGGGTGTGAGTGAGGACACGGGCCAGTGAGCACAGGGGGTGATGGGTGAACGGGACTGGGTGTGAGTTAGGACACGGGGCAGTGAGCACAGGGGGTGATGGGTGAACGGGACTGGGTGTGAGTTAGGACACGGGGCAGTGAGCACAGAGGGTGATGGGTGAACGGGACTGAGTGCAAGTTAGGACACGGGGCAGTGAGCACAGGGGGTGATGGGTGAACTGGACTGGGTGTGAGTTAGGACACGGGGCAGTGAGCACAGGGGCTGATGGGTGAACGGGACTGGGTGAGAGTTAGGACACGGGGCAGTGAGCACAGGGGGTGATGGGTGAACGGGATTGGGTGTGAGTGAGGACACGGGCCAGTGAGCACAGGGGGTGATGGGTGAACGGGACTGGGTGTGAGTTAGGACACGGGGCAGTGAGCACAGGGGGTGATGGGTGAACGGGACTTGGTGAGAGTTAGGACACGGGGCAGTGAGCACAGGGGGTGATGGGTGAACGGGACTGGGTGTGAGTTAGGACACGGGGCAGTGAGCACAGGAGGTGATGGGTGAACGGGACTGGGTGTGAGTTAGGACACGGGGCAGTGAGCACAGGGGATGATGGGTGAACGGGACTGGGTGAGAGTTAGGACACGGGGCAGTGAGCACAGGGGGTGATGGGTGAACGGGACTGGGTCTGAGTTAGGACACGGGGCAGTGAGCACAGGGGGTGATGGGTGAACGGGACTGGGTGTGAGTTAGGACACGGGGCAGTGAGCACAGGGGGTGATGGGTGAACAGGACTGGGTGTGAGTTAGGACACGGGACAGTGAGCACAGGGGGTGATGGTTGAACGGGACTGGGTGTGAGTTAGGACACGGGGCAGTGAACACAGGGGGTGATGGGTGAACAGGACTGGGTGTGAGTTAGGACACGGGGCAGTGAGCACAGCGGGTGATGGGTGAACGGGACTGGGTGTGAGTTAGGACACGGGGCAGTGAGCACAGGGGGCGATGGGTGAACGGGACTGGGTGTGAGTTAGGACACGCGGCAGTGAGCACAGGGGGTGATGGGTGAACGGGACTGGGTGCGAGTTTGGAGACGGGGCAGTGAGCACAGGGGGTGATGGGTGAACGGGACTCGGTGCGAGTTAGGACACGGGGCAGTGAGCATAGGGGATGATGGGTGAACGGGACTGGGTGTGAGTTAGGACACGGGCCAGTGAGCACAGGGGGTGATGGGTGAACGGGACTGGGTGAGAGTTAGGACACGGGGCAGTGAGCACAGGGGGTGATGGGTGAACTGGACTGGGTGTGAGTTAGGACACGGGGCAGTGAGCACAGGGGGTGATGGGTGAACGGGACTGGGTGTGAGTTAGGACACGGGGCAGTGAGCACAGGGGGTGATGGGTGAACGGGACTGGGTGTGAGTTAGGACACGGGGCAGTGAGCACAGGGGGTGATGGGTGAACGGGACTGGGTGCGAGTTAGGACACGGGGCAGTGAGCACAGGGGGTGATGGGTGAACGGGACTGGGTGCGAGTTAGGACACGGGGCAGTGAGCACAGGGGGTGATGGGTGAACTGGACTGGGTGAGATGTTAGGACATGGGGCAGTGAGCACAGGGGGCGATGGGTGAATGGGACTCGGTGCGAGTTAGGACACGGGGCAGTGGGGACAGGGGGTGAAGGGTGAACGGGACTGGGTGCGAGTTTGGACACGGGGCAGTGAGCACAGGGGGTGATGGGTGAACGGGACTGGGTGCAAGTTAGGACACGGGGCAGTGAGCACAGGGGGTGGTGGGTGAACGGGACTGGGTGTGAGTTCGGACACGGGGCAGTGAGCACAGAGGGTGATGGGTGAACGGGACTGGGTGTGAGTTAGGACACGGGGCAGTGAGCACAGGGGGTGATGGGTGAACGGGACTGGGTGCGAGTTAGGACACGGGGCAGTGAGCACAGGGGGTGATGGGTGAACTGGACTGGGTGAGATGTTAGGACACGGGGCAGTGAGCACAGGGGGTGATGGGTGAACGGGACTGGGTGTGAGTTAGGACACGGGGCAGTGAGCACAGGGGGCGATGGGTGAATGGGACTCGGTGTGAGTTAGGACACGGGGCAGTGAGCACAGGGGGTGATGGGTGAACGGGACTGGGTGTGAGTTAAGACACGGGGCAGTGAGCACAGGGGGTTATGGGTGAAAGGGACTGGGTGTGAGTTAGGACACGGGGCAGTGAGCACAGGGGGTGATGGGTGAACGGGACTGAGTGCAAGTTAGGACACGGGGCAGTGAGCACAGGGGGTGATGGGTGAACGGGACTGGGTGTGAGTTAGGACACGGGGCAGTGAGCACAGGGGCTGATGGGTGAACGGGACTGGGTGAGAGTTAGGACACGGGGCAGTGAGCACAGGGGGTGATGGGTGAACGGGATTGGGTGTGAGTGAGGACACGGGCCAGTGAGCACAGGGGGTGATGGGTGAACGGGACTGGGTGTGAGTTAGGACACGGGGCAGTGAGCACAGGGGGTGATGGGTGAACGGGACTTGGTGAGAGTTAGGACACGGGGCAGTGAGCACAGGGGGTGATGGGTGAACGGGACTGGGTGAGAGTTAGGACACGGGGCAGTGAGCACAGGGGGTGATGGGTGAACGGGACTGGGTCTGAGTTAGGACACGGGGCAGTGAGCACAGGGGGTGATGGGTGAACGGGACTGGGTGTGAGTTAGGACACGGGGCAGTGAGCACAGGGGGTGATGGGTGAACAGGACTGGGTGTGAGTTAGGACACGGGGCAGTGAGCATAGGGGGTGATGGGTGAACGGGACTGCGTGTGAGTTAGGACACGGGGCAGTGAGCATAGGGGGTGATGGGTGAACGGGACTGGGTGTGAGTTAGGACACGGGACAGTGAGCACAGGGGGTGATGGGTGAACGGGACTGGGTGTGAGTTAGGACACGGGGCAGTGAACACAGGGGGTGATGGGTGAACGGGACTGGGTGTGAGTTAGGACACGGGGCAGTGAGCAAAATGGGTGATGGGTGAACGGGACTGGGTGTGAGTTAGGACACGGGGCAGTGAGCACAGGGGGTGATGGGTGAACGGGACTGGGTGTGAGTTAGGACACGGGGCAGTGAGCACAGGGGGTGAGGGGTGAACGGGACTGGGTGTGAGTTAGGACACGTGGCAGGGAGCACGGGGTGATGGGTGAACGGGACTGGGTGTGAGTTAGGACACGGGGCAGTGAGCACAGGGGGTGATGGGTGAACGGGACTTGGTGTGAGTTAGGACACGGGGCAGTGAGCAAAATGGGTGATGGGTGAACGGGACTGGGTTTGAGTTAGGACACGGGGCAGTGAGCAAAATGGGTGATGGGTGAACGGGACTGGGTTTGAGTTAGGACACAGGGCAGTGAGCACAGGGGGTGATGGGTGAACGGGACTGGGTCTGCGTTAGGACACGGGGCAGTGAGCACAGGGGGTGATGGGTGAACGGGACTGGGTGTGAGTTAGGACACGGGGCAGTGAGCACAGGGGGTGATGGGTGAACGGGACTGGGTGTGAGTTAGGACACGTGCCAGTGAGCACAGGGGGTGATGGGTGAACGGGACTGGGTGTGAGTTAGGACACGGGACAGTGAGCACAGGGGGTGATGGGTGAACGGGACTGGGAGTGAGTTAGGACACGGGACAGTGAGCACAGGGGGTGATGGGTGAACGGGACTGGGTGTGAGTTAGGACACGGGGCAGTGAGCACAGGGGGTGATGGGTGAACGGGACTGGGTGTGAGTTAGGACACGGGGCAGTGAGCACAGGGGGTGATGGGTGAACGGGACTGGGTGCGAGTTAGGACACGGGGCAGTGAGCACAGTGGGTGATGGGTAAACGGGACTTGGTGCGAGTTAGGACACGGGGCAGTGAGCACAGGGGGTGATGGGTGAACGGGACTGGGTGCGAGTTAGGACACGGGGCAGTGAGCCCAGGGGGTGATGGGTGAACGGGACTGGGTGTGAGTTAGGACACGGGGCAGTGAGCACAGGGGGCGATGGGTGAACGGGACTGGGTGTGAGTTAGGACACGGGGCAGTGAGCACAGGGGGCGATGGGTGAACGGGACTGGGTGTGAGTTAGGACACGGGGCAGTGAGCACAGGGGGTGATGGGTGAACGGGACTGGGTGCGAGTTAGGACACGGGACAGTGAGCACAGGGGGTGATGGGTGAACGGGACTGGGTGCGAGTTAGGACACGGGGCAGTGAGCACAGGGAGTGATGGGTGAACGGGACTGGGTGAGAGTTAGGACACGGGGCAGTGAGCACAGGGGGTGATGGGTGAACGGGACTGGGTGTGAGTTAGGACACGGGGCAGTGAGCACAGGGGGCGATGGGTGAACGGGACTGGGTGTGAGTTAGGACACGGGGCAGTGAGCACAGGGGGCGATGGGTGAACGGGACTGGGTGTGAGTTAGGACACGCGGCAGTGAGCACAGGGGGTGATGGGTGAACGGGACTGGGTGCGAGTTTGGAGACGGGGCAGTGAGCACAGGGGGTGATGGGTGAACGGGACTCGGTGCGAGTTAGGACACGGGGCAGTGAGCACAGGGGGTGATGGGTGAACGGGACTGGGTGTGAGTTAGGACACGGGCCAGTGAGCACAGGGGGTGATGGGTGAACGGGACTGGGTGAGAGTTAGGACACGGGGCAGTGAGCACAGGGGGTGATGGGTGAACTGGACTGCGTGTGAGTTAGGACACGGGGCAGTGAGCACAGGGGCTGATGGGTGAACGGGACTGGGTGTGACTTAGGACACGGGGCAGTGAGCACAGGGGGTGATGGGTGAACGGGACTGGGTGTGAGTTAGGACACGGGGCAGTGAGCACAGGGGGTGATGGGTGAACGGGACTGGGTGCGAGTTAGGACACGGGGCAGTGAGCACAGGGGGTGATGGGTGAACGGGACTGGGTGCGAGTTAGGACACGGGGCAGTGAGCACAGGGCGTGATGGGTGAACTGGACTGGGTGAGATGTTAGGACATGGGGCAGTGAGCACAGGGGGCGATGGGTGAATGGGACTCGGTGCGAGTTCGGACACGGGGCAGTGAGCACAGGGGGTGATGGGTGAACGGGACTGGGTGCGAGTTAGGACACGGGGCAGTGAGCACAGGGGGTGGTGGGTGAACGGGACTGGGTGTGAGTTCGGACACGGGGCAGTGAGCACAGAGGGTGATGGGTGAACGGGACTGGGTGTGAGTTAGGACACGGGGCAGTGAGCACAGGGGGTGATGGGGTGAACGGGACTGGGTGCGAGTTAGGACACGGGGCAGTGAGCACAGGGGGTGATGGGTGAACTGGACTGGGTGAGATGTTAGGACACAGGGCAGTGAGCACAGGGGGTGATGGGTGAACGGGACTGGGTGTGAGTTAGGACACGGGGCAGTGAGCACAGGGGGCGATGGGTGAATGGGACTTGGTGTGAGTTAGGACACGGGGCAGTGAGCACAGGGGGTGATGGGTGAACGGGACTGGGTGTGAGTTAAGACACGGGGCAGTGAGCACAGGGGGTTATGGGTGAAAGGGACTGGGTGTGAGTTAGGACACGGGGCAGTGAGCACAGGGGTTGATGGGTGAACGGGACTGGGTGTGAGTTAGGACACGGGGCAGTGACCACAGGGGGTGATGGGTGAACGGGACTGGGTGCGAGTTAGGACACGGGGCAGTGAGCACAGGGGGTGAAGGGTGAACGGGACTGGGTGTGAGTTAGGACACGGGGCAGTGAGCACAGTGGGTGATGGGTGAACGGGACTGGGTGTGAGTTAGGACATGAGGCAGTGAGCACAGGGGGTGATGGGTGAACGGGACTGGGTGCGAGTTAGGACACGGGGCAGTGAGCACAGGGGGTGATGGGTGAACGGGACTGGGTGCGAGTTAGGACACGGGGCAGTGAGCACAGGGGGTGATGGGTGAACGGGACTGGGTGTGAGTTAGGACACGGGGCAGTGAGCACAGAGGGTGATGGGTGAACGGGACTGGGTGTGAGTTAGGACACGGGTCAGTGAGCACAGGGGGTGATGGGTGAACGGGACTGGGTGAGATGTTAGGACACAGGGCAGTGAGCACAGGGGGTGATGGGTGAACGGGACTGGGTGTGAGTTAGGACACGGGGCATTGAGCACAGGGGGCGATGGGTGAATGGGACTTGGTGTGAGTTAGGACACGGGGCAGTGAGCACAGGGGGTGATGGGTGAACGGGACTGGGTGTGAGTTAAGACACGGGGCAGTGAGCACAGGGGGTTATGGGTGAAAGGGACTGGGTGTGAGTTAGGACACGGGGCAGTGAGCACAGGGGTTGATGGGTGAACGGGACTGGGTGTGAGTTAGGACACGGGGCAGTGACCACAGGGGGTGATGGGTGAACGGGACTGGGTGAGATGTTAGGACACAGGGCAGTGAGCACAGGGGGTGATGGGTGAACGGGACTGGGTGTGAGTTAGGACACGGGGCAGTGAGCACAGGGGGCGATGGGTGAATGGGACTTGGTGTGAGTTAGGACACGGGGCAGTGAGCACAGGGGGTGATGGGTGAACGGGACTGGGTGTGAGTTAAGACACGGGGCAGTGAGCACAGGGGGTTATGGGTGAAAGGGACTGGGTGTGAGTTAGGACACGGGGCAGTGAGCACAGGGGTTGATGGGTGAACGGGACTGGGTGTGAGTTAGGACACGGGGCAGTGACCACAGGGGGTGATGGGTGAACGGGACTGGGTGCGAGTTAGGACACGGGGCAGTGAGCACAGGGGGTGAAGGGTGAACGGGACTGGGTGTGAGTTAGGACACGGGGCAGTGAGCACAGTGGGTGAAGGGTGAACGGGACTGGGTGTGAGTTAGGACATGAGGCAGTGAGCACAGGGGGTGATGGGTGAACGGGACTGGGTGCGAGTTAGGACACGGGGCAGTGAGCACAGGGGGTGATGGGTGAACGGGACTGGGTGCGAGTTAGGACACGGGGCAGTGAGCACAGGGGGTGATGGGTGAACGGGACTGGGTGTGAGTTAGGACACGGGGCAGTGAGCACAGAGGGTGATGGGTGAACGGGACTGGGTGTGAGTTAGGACACGGGGCAGTGAGCACAGGGGGTGATGGGTGAACGGGACTGGGTGAGAGTTAGGACACGGGGCAGTGAGCACAGTGGGTGATGGGTGAACGGGACTGGGTGCGAGTTAGGACACGGGACAGTGAGCACAGGGGGTGATGGGTGAACGGGACTGGGTGTGAGTTAGGACACGGGGCAGTGAACACAGGGGGTGATGGGTGAACGGGACTGGGTGTGAGTTAGGACACGGGGCAGTGAGCACAGGGGGTGATGGGTGAACGGGACTGGGTGCGAGTTAGGACACGGGGCAGTGAGCACAGGGGGTGATGGGTGAACGGGACTGGGTGCGAGTTAGGACACGGGGCAGTGAGCACAGGGGGTGATGGGTGAACGGGACTGGGTGTGAGTAAGGCCACGGGGCAGTGAGCACAGGGTGTGATGGGTGAACGGGACTGGCTGTGAGTTAGGACACGGGGCAGTGAGCACAGGGGGTGATGGGTGAACGGGACTGGGTGTGAGTAAGGCCACGGGGCAGTGAGCACAGGGGGTGATGGGTGAACTGGACTGGGTGTGAGTTAGGACACGGGGCAGTGAGCACAGGGGGTGATGGGTGAACGGGACTGGGTGTGAGTTAGGACACGGGGCAGTGAGCACAGGGGGTGATGGGTGAACGGGACTGGGTGTGAGTAAGGCCACGGGGCAGTGAGCACAGGGGGTGATGGGTGAACGGGACTGGGTGTGAGTAAGGCCACGGGGCAGTGAGCACAGGGGGTGATGGGTGAACGGGACTGGCTGTGAGTTAGGACACGGGGCAGTGAGCACAGGGGGTGATGGGTGAACGGGACTGGGTGTGAGTAAGGCCACGGGGCAGTGAGCACAGGGGGTGATGGGTGAACTGGACTGGGTGTGAGTTAGGACACGGGGCAGTGAGCACAGGGGGTGATGGGTGAACGGGACTGGGTGTGAGTTAGGACACGGGGCAGTGAGCACAGGGGGTGATGGGTGAACGGGACTGGGTGTGAGTAAGGCCACGGGGCAGTGAGCACAGGGGGTGATGGGTGAACGGGACTGGGTGTGAGTAAGGCCACGGGGCAGTGAGCACAGGGGGTGATGGGTGAACGGGACTGGCTGTGAGTTAGGACACGGGGCAGTGAGCACAGGGGGTGATGGGTGAACGGGACTGGGTGTGAGTAAGGCCACGGGGCAGTGAGCACAGGGGGTGATGGGTGAACGGGACTGGCTGTGAGTTAGGACACGGGGCAGTGAGCACAGGGGGTGATGGGTGAACGGGACTGGGTGTGAGTAAGGCCACGGGGCAGTGAGCACAGGGGGTGATGGGTGAACTGGACTGGGTGTGAGTTAGGACACGGGGCAGTGAGCACAGGGGGTGATGGGTGAACGGGACTGGGTGTGAGTTAGGACACGGGGCAGTGAGCACAGGGGGTGATGGCTGCACGGGACTGGGTGTGAGTTAGGACACGGGGCAGTGAGCACAGGGGGTGATGGGTGAACGGGACTGGGTGTGAGTTAGGACACGGGGCAGTGAGCACAGGGGGTGATGGGTGAACGGGACTGGGTGGGAGTTAGGACACGGGGCAGTGAGCACAGGGGGTGATCGGTGAACGGGTCTGGGTGTCAGTTAGGACACAGGGCAGTGAGCACAGGGGGTGCTGGGTGAACGGGACTGGGTGTGAGTTAGGACACGGGGCAGTGAGCACAATGGGTGATGGGTGAATGGGACTGGGTGTGAGTTAGGACACGGGGCTGTGAGCACAGGGGGTGATGGGTGAACGGGACTGGGCGCGAGTTAGGACACGGGGCAGTGAGCACAGGGGGTGATGGGCGAATGGGACTGGGTGTGAGTTTGGACACGGGGCAGTGAGCACAGGGGGTGATGGGTGAACGGGACTGGGTGTGAGTTAGGACACGGGGCAGTGAGCACAGGGGGTGATGGGTGAACGGGACTGGGTGTGAGTTAGGACACGGGGCAGTGAGCACAGGGGGTGATGGGTGAATGGGACTGGGTGTGAGTTAGGACACGGGGCAGTGAGCACAGGGGGTGATTGGTGAACGGGACTGGGTGTGAGTTAGGACACGGGGCAGTGAGCACAGCGGGTGATGGGTGAACGGGACTGGGTGCGAGTTAGGACACGGGGCAGTGAGCACAGGGGGTGATGGGTGAACGGGACTGGGTGTGAGTTAGGACATAGGGCAGCGAGCACAGGGTGTGATGGGTGAACGGGACTGGGTGTGAGTTAGGACATGGGGCAGTGAGCACAGGGGGTGATGGGTGAACGGGACTGGGTGCGAGTTAGGACACGGGGCAGTGAGCACAGGGGGTGATGGGTGAACGGGACTGGGTGCGAGTTAGGACACGGGGCAGTGAGCACAGGGGGTGATGGGTGAACGGGACTGGGTGTGAGTTAGGACACGGGGCAGTGAGCACAGAGGGTGATGGGTGAACGGGACTGGGTGTGAGTTAGGACACGGGGCAGTGAGCACAGGGGGTGATGGGTGAACGGGACTGGGTGAGAGTTAGGACACGGGGCAGTGAGCACAGTGGGTGATGGGTGAACGGGACTGGGTGCGAGTTAGGACACGGGACAGTGAGCACAGGGGGTGATGGGTGAACGGGACTGGGTGTGAGTTAGGACACGGGGCAGTGAACACAGGGGGTGATGGTGAACGGGACTGGGTGTGAGTTAGGACACGGGGCAGTGAGCACAGGGGGTGATGGGTGAACGGGACTGGGTGCGAGTTAGGACACGGGGCAGTGAGCACAGGGGGTGATGGGTGAACGGGACTGGGTGCGAGTTAGGACACGGGGCAGTGAGCACAGGGGGTGATGGGTGAACGGGACTGGGTGTGAGTAAGGCCACGGGCAGTGAGCACAGGGGGTGATGGGTGAACGGGACTGGGTGTGAGTAAGGCCACGGGGCAGTGAGCACAGGGGGTGATGGGTGAACGGGACTGGCTGTGAGTTAGGACACGGGGCAGTGAGCACAGGGGGTGATGTGTGAACGGGACTGGGTGTGAGTAAGGCCACGGGGCAGTGAGCACAGGGGGTGATGGGTGAACTGGACTGGGTGTGAGTTAGGACACGGGGCAGTGAGCACAGGGGGTGATGGGTGAACGGGGACTGGGTGTGAGTTAGGACACGGGGCAGTGAGCACAGGGGGTGATGGGTGAACGGGACTGGGTGTGAGTAAGGCCACGGGGCAGTGAGCACAGGGGGTGATGGGTGAACGGGACTGGGTGTGAGTAAGGCCACGGGGCAGTGAGCACAGGGGGTGATGGGTGAACGGGACTGGCTGTGAGTTAGGACACGGGGCAGTGAGCACAGGGGGTGATGGGTGAACGGGACTGGGTGTGAGTAAGGCCACGGGGCAGTGAGCACAGGGGGTGATGGGTGAACTGGACTGTGTGTGAGTTAGGACACGGGGCAGTGAGCACAGGGGGTGATGGGTGAACGGGACTGGGTGTGAGTTAGGACACGGGGCAGTGAGCACAGGGGGTGATGGGTGAACGGGACTGGGTGTGAGTAAGGCCACGGGGCAGTGAGCACAGGGGGTGATGGGTGAACGGGACTGGGTGTGAGTAAGGCCACGGGGCAGTGAGCACAGGGGGTGATGGGTGAACGGGACTGGCTGTGAGTTAGGACACGGGGCAGTGAGCACAGGGGGTGATGGGTGAACGGGACTGGGTGTGAGTAAGGCCACGGGGCAGTGAGCACAGGGGGTGATGGGTGAACGGGACTGGCTGTGAGTTAGGACACGGGGCAGTGAGCACAGGGGGTGATGGGTGAACGGGACTGGGTGTGAGTAAGGCCACGGGGCAGTGAGCACAGGGGGTGATGGGTGAACTGGACTGGGTGTGAGTTAGGACACGGGGCAGTGAGCACAGGGGGTGATGGGTGAACGGGACTGGGTGTGAGTTAGGACACGGGGCAGTGAGCACAGGGGGTGATGGCTGAACTGGACTGGGTGTGAGTTAGGACACGGGGGCAGTGAGCACAGGGGGTGATATGGGTGAACGGGACTGGGTGTGAGTTAGGACACGGGGCAGTGAGCACAGGGGGTGATGGGTGAACGGGACTGGGTGGGAGTTAGGACACGGGGCAGTGAGCACAGGGGGTGATCGGTGAACGGGTCTGGGTGTCAGTTAGGACACAGGGCAGTGAGCACAGGGGGTGCTGGGTGAACGGGACTGGGTGTGAGTTAGGACACGGGGCAGTGAGCACAATGGGTGATGGGTGAATGGGACTGGGTGTGAGTTAGGACACGGGGCTGTGAGCACAGGGGGTGATGGGGTGAACGGGACTGGGCGCGAGTTAGGACACGGGGCAGTGAGCACAGGGGGTGATGGGCGAATGGGACTGGGTGTGAGTTTGGACACGGGGCAGTGAGCACAGGGGGTGATGGGTGAACGGGACTGGGTGTGAGTTAGGACACGGGGCAGTGAGCACAGGGGGTGATGGGTGAACGGGACTGGGTGTGAGTTAGGACACGGGGCAGTGAGCACAGGGGGTGATGGGTGAATGGGACTGGGTGTGAGTTAGGACACGGGGCAGTGAGCACAGGGGGTGATTGGTGAACGGGACTGGGTGTGAGTTAGGACACGGGGCAGTGAGCACAGCGGGTGATGGGTGAACGGGACTGGGTGCGAGTTAGGACACGGGGCAGTGAGCACAGGGGGTGATGGGGTGAACGGGACTGGGTGCGAGTTAGGACACGGGGCAGTGAGCACAGGGGGTGATGGTGTGAACGGGACTGGGTGTGAGTAAGGCCACGGGGCAGTGAGCACAGGGGGTGATGGGTGAACGGGACTGGGTGTGAGTAAGGCCACGGGGCAGTGAGCACAGGGTGTGATGGGGTGAACGGGACTGGCTGTGAGTTAGGACACGGGGCAGTGAGCACAGGGGGTGATGGGTGAACGGGACTGGGTGTGAGTAAGGCCACGGGGCAGTGAGCACAGGGGGTGATGGGTGAACTGGACTGGGTGTGAGTTAGGACACGGGGCAGTGAGCACAGGGGGTGATGGGTGAACGGGACTGGGTGTGAGTTAGGACACGGGGCAGTGAGCACAGGGGGTGATGGGTGAACGGGACTGGGTGTGAGTAAGGCCACGGGGCAGTGAGCACAGGGGGTGATGGGTGAACGGGACTGGGTGTGAGTAAGGCCACGGGGCAGTGAGCACAGGGGGTGATGGGTGAACGGGACTGGCTGTGAGTTAGGACACGGGGCAGTGAGCACAGGGGGTGATGGGTGAACGGGACTGGGTGTGAGTAAGGCCACGGGGCAGTGAGCACAGGGGGTGATGGGTGAACTGGACTGGGTGTGAGTTAGGACACGGGGCAGTGAGCACAGGGGGTGATGGGTGAACGGGACTGGGTGTGAGTTAGGACACGGGGCAGTGAGCACAGGGGGTGATGGGTGAACGGGACTGGGTGTGAGTAAGGCCACGGGGCAGTGAGCACAGGGGGTGATGGGTGAACGGGACTGGGTGTGAGTAAGGCCACGGGGCAGTGAGCACAGGGGGTGATGGGTGAACGGGACTGGCTGTGAGTTAGGACACGGGGCAGTGAGCACAGGGGGTGATGGGTGAACGGGACTGGGTGTGAGTAAGGCCACGGTGCAGTGAGCACAGGGGGTGATGGGTGAACGGGACTGGCTGTGAGTTAGGACACGGGGCAGTGAGCACAGGGGGTGATGGGTGAACGGGACTGGGTGTGAGTAAGGCCACGGGGCAGTGAGCACAGGGGGTGATGGGTGAACTGGACTGGGTGTGAGTTAGGACACGGGGCAGTGAGCACAGGGGGTGATGGGTGAACGGGACTGGGTGTGAGTTAGGACACGGGGCAGTGAGCACAGGGGGTGATGGGTGAACGGGACTGGGTGGGAGTTAGGACACGGGGCAGTGAGCACAGGGGGTGATCGGTGAACGGGTCTGGGTGTCAGTTAGGACACAGGGCAGTGAGCACAGCGGGTGCTGGGTGAACGGGACTGGGTGTGAGTTAGGACACGGGGCAGTGAGCACAATGGGTGATGGGTGAATGGGACTGGGTGTGAGTTAGGACACGGGGCTGTGAGCACAGGGGGTGATGGGTGAACGGGACTGGGCGCGAGTTAGGACACGGGGCAGTGAGCACAGGGGGTGATGGGCGAATGGGACTGGGTATGAGTTTGGACACGGGGCAGTGAGCACAGGGGGTGATGGGTGAACGGGACTGGGTGTGAGTTAGGACACGGGGCAGTGAGCACAGGGGGTGATGGGTGAACGGGACTGGGTGTGAGTTAGGACACGGGGCAGTGAGCACAGGGGGTGATGGGTGAATGGGACTGGGTGTGAGTTAGGACACGGGGCAGTGAGCACAGGGGGTGATTGGTGAACGGGACTGGGTGTGAGTTAGGACACGGGGCAGTGAGCACAGCGGGTGATGGGTGAACGGGACTGGGTGCGAGTTAGGACACGGGGCAGTGAGCACAGGGGGTGATGGGTGAACGGGACTGGGTGTGAGTTAGGACATAGGGCAGCGAGCACAGGGTGTGATGGGTGAACGGGACTGGGTGTGAGTTAGGACATGGGGCAGTGAGCACAGGGGGTGATGGGTGAACGGGACTGGGTGCGAGTTAGGACACGGGGCAGTGAGCACAGGGGGTGATGGGTGAACGGGACTGGGTGCGAGTTAGGACACGGGGCAGTGAGCACAGGGGGTGATGGGTGAACGGGACTGGGTGTGAGTTAGGACACGGGGCAGTGAGCACAGAGGGTGATGGGTGAACGGGACTGGGTGTGAGTTAGGACACGGGGCAGTGAGCACAGGGGGTGATGGGTGAACGGGACTGGGTGAGAGTTAGGACACGGGGCAGTGAGCACAGTGGGTGATGGGTGAACGGGACTGGGTGCGAGTTAGGACACGGGACAGTGAGCACAGGGGGTGATGGGTGAACGGGACTGGGTGTGAGTTAGGACACGGGGCAGTGAACACAGGGGGTGATGGGTGAACGGGACTGGGTGTGAGTTAGGACACGGGGCAGTGAGCACAGGGGGTGATGGGTGAACGGGACTGGGTGCGAGTTAGGACACGGGGCAGTGAGCACAGGGGGTGATGGGTGAACGGGACTGGGTGTGAGTAAGGCCACGGGGCAGTGAGCACAGGGGGTGATGGGTGAACGGGACTGGGTGTGAGTAAGGCCACGGGGCAGTGAGCACAGGGGGTGATGGGTGAACGGGACTGGCTGTGAGTTAGGACACGGGGCAGTGAGCACAGGGGGTGATGTGTGAACGGGACTGGGTGTGAGTAAGGCCACGGGGCAGTGAGCACAGGGGGTGATGGGTGAACTGGACTGGGTGTGAGTTAGGACACGGGGCAGTGAGCACAGGGGGTGATGGGTGAACGGGACTGGGTGTGAGTTAGGACACGGGGCAGTGAGCACAGGGGGTGATGGGTGAACGGGACTGGGTGTGAGTAAGGCCACGGGGCAGTGAGCACAGGGGGTGATGGGTGAACGGGACTGGGTGTGAGTAAGGCCACGGGGCAGTGAGCACAGGGGGTGATGGGTGAACGGGACTGGCTGTGAGTTAGGACACGGGGCAGTGAGCACAGGGGGTGATGGGTGAACGGGACTGGGTGTGAGTAAGGCCACGGGGCAGTGAGCACAGGGGGTGATGGGTGAACTGGACTGGGTGTGAGTTAGGACACGGGGCAGTGAGCACAGGGGGTGATGGGTGAACGGGACTGGGTGTGAGTTAGGACACGGGGCAGTGAGCACAGGGGGTGATGGGTGAACGGGACTGGGTGTGAGTAAGGCCACGGGGCAGTGAGCACAGGGGGTGATGGGTGAACGGGACTGGGTGTGAGTAAGGCCACGGGGCAGTGAGCACAGGGGGTGATGGGTGAACGGGACTGGCTGTGAGTTAGGACACGGGGCAGTGAGCACAGGGGGTGATGGGTGAACGGGACTGGGTGTGAGTAAGGCCACGGGGCAGTGAGCACAGGGGGTGATGGGTGAACGGGACTGGCTGTGAGTTAGGACACGGGGCAGTGAGCACAGGGGGTGATGGGTGAACGGGACTGGGTGTGAGTAAGGCCACGGGGCAGTGAGCACAGGGGGTGATGGGTGAACTGGACTGGGTGTGAGTTAGGACACGGGGCAGTGAGCACAGGGGGTGATGGGTGAACGGGACTGGGTGTGAGTTAGGACACGGGGCAGTGAGCACAGGGGGTGATGGCTGAACGGGACTGGGTGTGAGTTAGGACACGGGGCAGTGAGCACAGGGGGTGATGGGTGAACGGGACTGGGTGTGAGTTAGGACACGGGGCAGTGAGCACAGGGGGTGATGGGTGAACGGGACTGGGTGGGAGTTAGGACACGGGGCAGTGAGCACAGGGGGTGATCGGTGAACGGGTCTGGGTGTCAGTTAGGACACAGGGCAGTGAGCACAGGGGGTGCTGGGTGAACGGGACTGGGTGTGAGTTAGGACACGGGGCAGTGAGCACAATGGGTGATGGGTGAATGGGACTGGGTGTGAGTTAGGACACGGGGCTGTGAGCACAGGGGGTGATGGGTGAACGGGACTGGGCGCGAGTTAGGACACGGGGCAGTGAGCACAGGGGGTGATGGGCGAATGGGACTGGGTGTGAGTTTGGACACGGGGCAGTGAGCACAGGGGGTGATGGGTGAACGGGACTGGGTGTGAGTTAGGACACGGGGCAGTGAGCACAGGGGGTGATGGGTGAACGGGACTGGGTGTGAGTTAGGACACGGGGCAGTGAGCACAGGGGGTGATGGGTGAATGGGACTGGGTGTGAGTTAGGACACGGGGCAGTGAGCACAGGGGGTGATTGGTGAACGGGACTGGGTGTGAGTTAGGACACGGGGCAGTGAGCACAGCGGGTGATGGGTGAACGGGACTGGGTGCGAGTTAGGACACGGGGCAGTGAGCACAGGGGGTGATGGGTGAACGGGACTGGGTGCGAGTTAGGACACGGGGCAGTGAGCACAGGGGGTGATGGGTGAACGGGACTGGGTGTGAGTAAGGCCACGGGGCAGTGAGCACAGGGGGTGATGGGTGAACGGGACTGGGTGTGAGTAAGGCCACGGGGCAGTGAGCACAGGGTGTGATGGGTGAACGGGACTGGCTGTGAGTTAGGACACGGGGCAGTGAGCACAGGGGGTGATGGGTGAACGGGACTGGGTGTGAGTAAGGCCACGGGGCAGTGAGCACAGGGGGTGATGGGTGAACTGGACTGGGTGTGAGTTAGGACACGGGGCAGTGAGCACAGGGGGTGATGGGTGAACGGGACTGGGTGTGAGTTAGGACACGGGGCAGTGAGCACAGGGGGTGATGGGTGAACGGGACTGGGTGTGAGTAAGGCCACGGGGCAGTGAGCACAGGGGGTGATGGGTGAACGGGACTGGGTGTGAGTAAGGCCACGGGGCAGTGAGCACAGGGGGTGATGGGTGAACGGGACTGGGTGTGAGTTAGGACATAGGGCAGCGAGCACAGGGTGTGATGGGTGAACGGGACTGGGTGTGAGTTAGGACACGGGGCAGTGAGCACAGGGGGTGATGGGTGAACGGGACTGGGTGCGAGTTAGGACACGGGGCAGTGAGCACAGGGGGTGATGGGTGAACGGGACTGGGTGCGAGTTAGGACACGGGGCATTGAGCACAGGGGGTGATGGGTGAACGGGACTGGGTGCGAGTTAGGACACGGGGCAGTGAGCACAGAGGGTGATGGGTGAACGGGACTGGGTGTGAGTTAGGACACGGGGCAGTGAGCACAGGGGGTGATGGGTGAACGGGACTGGGTGAGAGTTAGGACACGGGGCAGTGAGCACAGTGGGTGATGGGTGAACGGGACTGGGTGCGAGTTAGGACACGGGGCAGTGAGCACAGGGGGTGATGGGTGAACGGGACTGGGTGCGAGTTTGGACACGGGGCAGTGTGCACAGTGGGTGAAGGGTGAACCGGACTGGGTGTGAGTTAGGACACGGGGCAGTGAGCACAGGGGGTGATGGGTGAACGGGACTGGGTTTGAGTTAGGACACGGGGCAGTGAGCACAGGGGGTGAAGGGTGAACGGGACTGGGTGCGAGTTAGGACACGGGGCAGTGAGCACAGGGGGTGATGGGTGAACGGGACTGGGTGCGAGTTTGGACACGGGGCAGTGTGCACAGGGGGTGAAGGGTGAACCGGACTGGGTGTGAGTTAGGACACGGGGCAGTGAGCACAGGGGGTGATGGGTGAACGGGACTGGGTTTGAGTTAGGACACGGGGCAGTGAGCACAGGGGGTGAAGGGTGAACGGGACTGGGTGTGAGTTAGGACACGGGGCAGTGAGCACAGGGGGTGATGGGTGAACGGGACTGGGTGCGAGTTAGGACACGGGGCAGTGAGCACAGGGGGTGATGGGTGAACGGGACTGGGTGCGAGTTAGGACACGGGGCAGTGAGCACAGGGGGTGATGGGTGAACAGGACTGGGTGCGAGTTAGGACACGGGGCAGTGAGCACAGGGGGTGATGGGCGAATGGGACTGGGTGTGAGTTAGGACACGGGGCAGTGAGCACAGGGGGTGATGGGTGAATGGGACTGGGTGTGAGTTAGGACACGGGGCAGTGAGCACAGGGGGTGATTGGTGAACGGGACTGGGTGTGAGTTAGGACACGGGGCAGTGAGCACAGCGGGTGATGGGTGAACGGGACTGGGTGCGAGTTAGGACACGGGGCAGTGAGCACAGGGGGCGATGGGTGAATGGGACTGCGTGTGAGTTAGGACACGGGGCAGTGTGCACAGGGGGTGATGGGTGAACGGGACTGGGTGCGAGTTAGGACACGGGGCAGTGAGCACAGGGGGTGATGGATGAACGGGACTGGGTGTGAGTTAGGACACGGGGCAGTGAGCACAGGGGGTGATGGGTGAACGGGACTGGGTGTGAGTTAGGACATAGGGCAGTGAGCACAGGGTGTGATGGGTGAACGGGACTGGGTGTGAGTTAGGACATGGGGCAGTGAGCACAGGGGGTGATGGGTGAACGGGACTGGGTGTGAGTTAGGACACGGGGCAGTGAGCACAGGTGGTGATGGGTGAACGGGACTGCGTGTGAGTTAGGACACGGGGCAGTGAGCACAGTGGGTGATGGGTGAACGGGACTGGGTGCGAGTTAGGACACGGGGCAGTGAGCAAGGGGGTGATGGGTGAACGGGGCTCGGTGCGAGTTAGGACACGGGGCAGTGAGCACAGGGGGTGATGGGTGAACGGGACTGGGTGTGAGTTAGGACATGGGGCAGTGAGCACAGGGGGTGATGGGTGAACGGGACTGGGTGCGAGTTAGGACACGGGGCAGTGAGCAAGGGGGTGATGGGTGAACGGGACTGCGTGTGAGTTAGGACACGGGGCAGTGAGCACAGGGGGTGATGGGTGAACGGGACTGGGTGTGAGTTAGGACATGGGGCAGTGAGCACAGGGGGTGATGGGTGAACGGGACTGGGTATGAGTTAGGACACGGGGCAGTGAGCACAGCGGGTGATGGATGAACGGGACTGGGTGTGAGTTATGACACGGGGCAGTGAGCACAGGGGGTGATGGGTGAACGGGACTGGGTGTGAGTTAGGACACGGGGCAGTGAGCACAGGGGGTGATGGGTGAACGGGACTGGGTGTGAGTTAGGACACGGGGCAGTGAGCACAGGGGGTGATGGGTGAATGGGACTGGGCGCGAGTTAGGACACGGGGCAGTGAGATCCTTGCTCACATCGTGCCTGTGTTTATGATGAAGTCTGTCCCAGTGGCTTGTTTTCCGGACTCGGAATTTGTAATGCATTCACAGGATTCCAACTCTAATGTTGATCTCCGTTCAAGTGGCATTCCTGCTCTGTTTCTCCCAAATTCACGGACACACAGTTCACATGTCACGGTGTAAACACTTGTCCGGATGTCTGGGAAGGAGTCCGATATTCTGGCTCCTTATGATTATTACGGAAGTTGCACTTGGTGGTAATAACAAGAAAATCGCACTGTGGCAGTCTGAGAATCTCAATTCAGGTTAAACGTATTTTGGAAATAAAAATCTGGGATCATTAAAAGTGGCCATGAAGCTGTCGGATTGTCATAAAAACCCACCTGGTTCACTGATGTCCTTTAGGGAAGAAAACCCGCCGTCCTGACCCGGTCTGGCCTACACGTGACTCCAGTCCAGCACCAACGTAGTTGAACCCTAACTGCCCTCCGAAGTGGCCACTCAGTTGTATCGAACCTGCCACAAATCCTGGAACTCCCTCCCTAACAGCACCGTGGGAGACCCTTCACCCCACGGACTGCACTGTGGGAGACCCTTCACCCCACGGACTGCACTGTGGGAGAACGTTCACCCCACGGACTGGACCGTGGGAGACCCTTCACCCCACGGACTGCACTGTGGTAGAACCGTCGCCCCACGGACTGCACTGTGGGAGAACCTTCACCCCACGGACTGCACTGTGGGAGAACCTTCACCCCACGGACTGCACCGTGGTAGAACCGTCGCCCCACGGACTGCACTGTGGGAGAACCTTCACCCCACGGACTGCACTGTGGGGGAACCTTCACCCCACGGACTGCACTGTGGGGGAACCTTCACCCCACGGACTGCACTGTGGGGGAACCTTCACCCCACGGACTGCACTGTGGGAGAACCTTCACCCCACGGACTGCACTGTGGGGGAACCTTCACCCCACGGACTGCACTGTGGGAGAACCTTCACCCCACGGACTGCACTGTGGGGGAACCTTCACCCCACGGACTGCACTGTGGGAGAACCTTCACCCCACGGACTGCACTGTGGGAGAACCTTCACCCCACGGACTGCACTGTGGGAGAACCTTCACCCCACGGACTGCACTGTGGGAGAACCTTCACCCCACGGACTGCACTGTGGGAGAACCTTCACCCCACGGACTGCACTGTGGGAGAACCTTCACCCCACGGACTGCACTGTGGGGGAACCTTCACCCCACGGACTGCACTGTGGGGGAACCTTCACCCCACGGACTGCACTGTGGGAGAACCTTCACCGCACGGACTGCACTGTGGGGGAACCTTCACCACACGGACTGCACTGTGGGGGAACCTTCACCGCACGGACTGCACTGTGGGGGAACCCTCACCCCACGGACTGCACTGTGGGGGAACCTTCACCCCACGGACTGCACTGTGGGGGAACCTTCACCCCACGGACTGCACTGTGGGAGAACCTTCACCGCACGGACTGCACTGTGGGGGAACCTTCACCGCACGGACTGCACTGTGGGGGAACCTTCACCGCACGGACTGCACTGTGGGGGAACCTTCACCCCACGGACTGCACTGTGGGAGAACCTTCACCCCACGGACTGCACTGTGGGGGAACCTTCACCCCACGGACTGCACTGTGGGGGAACCTTCACCCCACGGACTGCACTGTGGGGGAACCTTCACCGCACGGACTGCACTGTGGGGGAACCTTCACCCCACGGACTGCACTGTGGGAGAACCTTCACCCCACGGACTGCACTGTGGGGGAACCTTCACCCCACGGACTGCACTGTGGGGGAACCTTCACCCCACGGACTGCACTGTGGGGGAACCTTCACCCCACGGACTGCACTGTGGGAGAACCTTCACCCCACGGACTGCACTGTGGGAGAACCTTCACCCCACGGACTGCACTGTGGGGGAACCTTCACCCCACGGACTGCACTGTGGGGGAACCTTCACCCCACGGACTGCACTGTGGGGGAACCTTCACCCCACGGACTGCACTGTGGGAGAACCTTCACCCCACGGACTGCACTGTGGGGGAACCTTCACCCCACGGACTGCACTGTGGGGGAACCTTCACCCCACGGACTGCACTGTGGGGGAACCCTCACCCCACGGACTGCACTGTGGGAGAACCTTCACCCCACGGACTGCACTGTGGGGGAACCTTCACCCCACGGACTGCACTGTGGGGGAACCTTCACCCCACGGACTGCACTGTGGGAGAACCTTCACCCCACGGACTGCACTGTGGGGGAACCTTCACCCCACGGACTGCACTGTGGGAGAACCTTCACCCCACGGACTGCACTGTGGGGGAACCTTCACCCCACGGACTGCACTGTGGGGGAACCTTCACCCCACGGACTGCACTGTGGGAGAACCTTCACCCCACGGACTGCACTGTGGGGGAACCTTCACCCCACGGACTGCACTGTGGGGGAACCTTCACCCCACGGACTGCACTGTGGGGGAACCTTCACCCCACGGACTGCGCTGTGGGGGAACCTTCACCCCACGGACTGCACTGTGGGAGAACCTTCACCCCACGGACTGCGCTGTGGGGGAACCTTCACCCCACGGACTGCACTGTGGGAGAACCTTCACCCCACGGACTGCGCTGTGGGGGAACCTTCACCCCACAGACTGCACTGTGGGGGAACCTTCTCCCCACGGACTGCACTGTGGGGGAACCTTCTCCCCACGGACTGCACTGTGGGGGAACCTTCTCCCCACGGACTGCACTGTGGGGGAACCTTCTCCCCACGGACTGCACTGTGGGGGAACCTTCACCCCACGGACTGCACTGTGGGGGAACCTTCACCCCACGGACTGCACTGTGGGGGAACCTTCACCCCACGGACTGCACTGTGGGGGAACCTTCACCCCACGGACTGCACTGTGGGGGAACCTTCACCCCACGGACTGCACTGTGGGAGAACCTTCACCCCACGGACTGCACTGTGGGGGAACCTTCACCCCACGGACTGCACTGTGGGAGAACCTTCACCCCACGGACTGCACTGTGGGGGAACCTTCACCCCACGGACTGCACTGTGGGAGAACCTTCACCCCACGGACTGCACTGTGGGGGAACCTTCACCCCACGGACTGCACTGTGGGGGAACCTTCACCCCACGGACTGCACTGTGGGAGAACCTTCACCCCACGGACTGCACTGTGGGGGAACCTTCACCCCACGGACTGCACTGTGGGGGAACCTTCACCCCACGGACTGCACTGTGGGGGAACCTTCACCCCACGGACTGCACTGTGGGGGAACCTTCACCCCACGGACTGCACTGTGGGGGAACCTTCACCCCACGGACTGCACTGTGGGGGAACCTTCACCCCACGGACTGCACTGTGGGGGAACCTTCACCCCACGGACTGCACTGTGGGGGAACCTTCACCCCACGGACTGTACTGTGGGGGAACCTTCACCCCACGGACTGCACTGTGGGGGAACCTTCACCCCACGGACTGTACTGTGGGGGAACCTTCACCCCACGGACTGCACTGTGGGGGAACCTTCACCCCACGGACTGCACCGTGGGAGAACCTTCACCCCACGGACTGCACCGTGGGGGAACCTTCACCCCACGGACTGCACCGTGGGAGAACCTTCACCCCACGGACTGCACTGTGGGAGAACCTTCACCCCACAGACTGCACTGTGGGAGAACGTTCACCCCACAGACTGCACTGTGGGGGAACCTTCACCCCACGGACTGCACTGTGGGAGAACGTTCACCCCACAGACTGCACTGTGGGGGAACCTTCACCCCACGGACTGCACTGTGGGGGAACCTTCTCCCCACGGACTGCACTGTGGGGGAACCTTCACCCCACGGACTGCACCGTGGGGGAACCTTCACCCCACGGACTGCACTGTGGGGGAACCTTCACCCCACGGACTGCACCGTGGGGGAACCTTCACCCCACGGACTGCACTGTGGGGGAACCTTCACCCCACGGACTGTACTGTGGGGGAACCTTCACCCCACGGACTGCACTGTGGGGGAACCTTCACCCCACGGACTGTACTGTGGGGGAACCTTCACCCCACGGACTGCACTGTGGGGGAACCTTCACCCCACGGACTGTACTGTGGGGGAACCTTCACCCCACGGACTGCACTGTGGGAGAGCCTTCACCCCACGGACTGCACTGTGGGGGAACCTTCACCCCATGGACTGCACTGTGGGAGAACCTTCACCCCACGGACTGCACTGTGGGGGAACCTTCACCCCACGGACTGCACTGTGGGAGCACCTTCACCCCACGGACTGCACTGTGGGAGAACCTTCACCCCACGGACTGCACTGTGGGGGAACCTTCACCCCACGGACTGTACTGTGGGGGAACCTTCACCCCACGGACTGCACTGTGGGAGAGCCTTCACCCCACGGACTGCACTGTGGGGGAACCTTCACCCCACGGACTGCACTGTGGGAGAACCTTCACCCCACGGACTGCACTGTGGGAGAACCTTCACCCCACGGACTGCACTGTGGGGGAACCTTCACCCCACGGACTGCACTGTGGGGGAACCTTCACCCCACGGACTGCACTGTGGGGGAACCTTCACCCCACGGACTGTACTGTGGGGGAACCTTCACCCCACGGACTGCACTGTGGGAGAACCTTCACCCCACGGACTGCACTGTGGGGGAACCTTCACCCCACGGACTGCACTGTGGGAGAACCTTCACCCCACGGACTGCACCGTGGGGGAACCTTCACCCCACGGACTGCACTGTGGGGGAACCTTCACCCCACGGACTGCACTGTGGGAGAACCTTCACCCCACGGACTGCACTGTGGGAGAACCTTCACCCCACGGACTGCACTGTGGGGGAACCTTCACCCCACGGACTGCACTGTGGGAGAACGTTCACCCCACGGACTACACTGTGGGGGAACCTTCACCCCACGGACTGCACTGTGGGAGAACGTTCACCCCACGGACTGCAGCGGTTCAAGAAGGCGGCTCACCACCACTTTCTCAAGGACAATTCAGGATGGGCAATAAATGCCGGCCTTACCAGCGACGCCCACACCCCGAGAATTTGAAAGTTACTACTGAACCTGCTTTCACCGCACTTTCAGGCAGCGCATTCCAGATCACAACAACTCGCTGCGGAAAAACATTCTCCTCATCTCCCCTCTGGTTCTTTTGCCGATTATCTTCACTCTGTGTCCTCTGGTTACCGACCCTCCTGCCACTGGAAACAGTTTCTCCTTATTTACTCCATCAAAACCCCTCATAAATTTGAAGACCTCCATCAAATCTCACCTTAACCTTCTCTGTTCTCAGGAGAACAACTCCAGCTTCTCTGATCTCTCTGTAAATACTTGAAAGGAAAAATGTGCAGGGCTCTGGGGAAAGAGCAGGAGGGAGTGGGAGTAATTGGAGAGCTCGTTCAAAGAGCCGGCAGAGGCACGATGGGCCGAATGGCCTCCTCCTGTGCTGTATGATTCGATGATAATTACCCTTCTTGGGTTTTGCAACTTATAATCATTCAATAAAAATGTTCCAGCCGGGATTATATCCAACTGTGCACACGGGATAAATATGTGCAATTAAGCAAGTTCCAACTGACTTCACCAAATCCTCACAATAATCAAATGTAGGTCATAAATTTCAGGCACTATTTTTAGCCGTACAGCAGATGTTGCTAATTCAAGGGAGAATGGAATTCTAGCTGTGATATTTCTTTCTACTTTTTCCTGTGATCTGCTTTCAAACTAAACAGAGAAGTTCTGATTTTCCAACAAACTCGCATCGCCCAAATAAAATAAAACGCTGTTTATTTCAGGTGGGGAAGGAATATATACGACGGGCTCTGCCAATCGCTGGTTCCAGCCTCCTCGCCCCGTGCCAAACACCTGCACTCGTTCTCGCTGCTCGGGCGCAGTTGCCTTATCCAGCCGCTGAGCTACTGTCTCTCCGTCTCTGTGTCTCTCCGTCTCTGTCTCTCCCTCCGTCTCTGTCTCTCCCTCCGTCTCTGTCTCTCCCTCCGTCTCTGTCTCTCTCTCTGTCTCTCTCTCTCTCTCTGTCTCTCTCTCTGTCTGTCTCTCTCTCTGTCTCTCTGTCTCTCTCTCTCTCTCTGTGTGTCTCTCTCTCTCTCTCTCTCTCTGTCTCTCTCTCTGTCTCTCTCTCTCTGTCTCTCTCTCTGTCTCTCTCTCTCTCTCTGTCTCTCTCTCTGTCTCTGTCTCTCTCTCTCTCTGTCTCTCTCTCTGTCTCTCTCTCTCTCTCTGTCTCTGTGTGTGTCTCTCTCTCTGTCTCTCTCTCTCTGTCCCTGTCTCTCTGTCTCTCTCTCTGTCTCTCTCTGTCTCTCTCTCTCCCTGTCTCTCTCTCTGTCTCTGTCTCTCTCTGTCTCTCTCTCTGTCTCTGTCTCTCTCTCTGTCTCTCTCTCTCTCTCTCTGTCTCTCTCTCTGTCTCTGTCTCTCTCTGTCTCTCTCTCTGTCTCTCTCTCTGTCTCTCTCTCTCTGTCTCTGGCTCTGTCTCTCTCTCTCTGTCTCTGTCTCTCTCTCTCTGTCTCTGTGTCTCTCTCTCTCTGTCTCTGTGTCTCTCTCTGTCTCTGTGTCTCTCTCTGTCTCGTGTCTCTCTCTGTCTCTGACTCTCTCTCTCTGTCTCTATGTCTCTCTCTGTCTCTCAGATGAAGCCAGTTGCTCTGATGATGCTTTTCCCACAGAACAGGCTCGAGGGGCTGAATGGCCTCCTCCTGTTCCTGTGCAACAACTCGAGGGGCTGAATGGCCTCCTCCTGTTCCTGTGTAACAGGCTCGAGGGGCTGAATGGCCTCCTTCTGTTCCTCTGTAACAGGCTCGAGGGGCTGAATGGCCTCCTTCTGTTCCTGTGTAACAGGCTCGAGGGGCTGAATGGCCTCCTCTTGTTCCTAAGCACCAGTTATTTTGTCTGCTTTTTATTTTCCCTCGCTAGTTATTTTTACTGACACAAGGCCCATTCCTAAAATAAGTTGTTTTAAAATTATATTGTAAATAAAAAGCTGAGCGATTTATTTACAATTTGCTGGAATGTCATGCTGCCGGAGCCACACAGACTCGGTCTTAAAGGGCGCTGGGGCCTCTGCACTTTCCCATTTGCAAGGGAAGGATTCCTGGCTGGAGACAGAAGCCAGCTGGGGTGTTTCAAACCGGAACGAGTGTCTCGCGTTAGTGCGTCAGCTCTCCCCACCACTCTGGGTGATTCCATCTTGTGACAAAGGAACAAACTTAGACAAGCTGCTCTCTGACGCTCAGTCATCGCGTCCCCCCCTAAACTAAACACCAACCTACACTGGCTCAAAAACTCAAATATTATCCCTGTTCACTTCCACACCCGGCTTAACATTTCAAAAAAGAGAGACTTGCATTTCTATAGTTTTCATGACCTCAGTCCTGAATTGGCCGACCCCTTATTCTGAGACTGTGACCCCTGGTTCTAGACTCCCCAGTCAGGGGAAACATCCTCCCTGCATCTACCCGGTCAAGCCCTGTAAGAATTTTGTATGTTTCAATGAGATCCCCTCTCATTCTTCTAAACTCTAGGGAATATAGGCCTAGCCTACTCAATCTGTCCTCATAGGACAATCCCTCCATCCCAGGAATCAGTCTGGTGAACCTTCGCTGCACTCCCTCTATGGCAAGTATATCCTTCCTTAGGTAAGGAGACCAGAACTGTCCACAATACGCCAGGTGTGGTCTCACCAGGGCCCTATATAATTGCAGTAAGACGTCTTTACTCTTATACTCAAAGGGGTAAAAATTGGATAGCGCCCCCTTTGGGGAGCTACCTTCGCCGGGGCGCAAGTTAGCGCCCGCGGCCAATTTTCCCAGGTAGCACCCCGAGAGGGAGGAGGCCCCTCCCTGGAAGTGCCCTGCGTCCCTCTTGGGGCGTTGCGAGCCAATATCGCGGCGCTACATGCCGCAGCGCCATTATTAAAGGGGAGGGGCCTGGCGCAGCGCGTCCCGGCGGCCAGCTGGGCCACCAGGGATCGGGAGTGCCGGCAAACGAGCCCGGCACTCAAGAGCAGTGCCGGGCTCATGGAGAGCAGCTGGCACCCTGCCGGTGTGGGGGGGGGGGGCGGCCTTCACAGGGGCCAGAGACAGCAATGGGGGCAGGTGCTGGCAGGCATCCAGCAACAAGAATGGCCACCCGCCACCTCCCCTTTAACTAGCGCCGCCCCGGCCGCAGGTAGGCCCCCCTGACCCCGCCGGATATAGCGTCCGGCGGTAAGTCAGGAGGCGCCACCCAATATTACAACTGGGACGCTGCGCACAGCGATGATGTCAGCTCCGTGCGGCGTTAACGGTTAGCACCGCCGCTAACCTCCCGCTTAATTTCACGAGAGGCGTTAGCGGTGCCGCGCCCAGGCGCTAGTTGATTTGCACCCCATTAGGGCGCTAACGGGAGGTGCAAACCAACCGAATTTAGCCCCCAAATCCTCTTGTAATAAAGGGCAACATACCATTTGCTTTCCTAATTGCTTGCTGTACCTGCATGTTAACTTTCAGTGATTCGTGTACAAGGACACCCAGGTCCCTCTGAACACCAACATTTCCCAATCTCTCACCATTTAAAAAATACTCTGCTTTTCTATTTTCCCTGCCAAAGTGGATAACTTCACATTTCTCCACATTATATTCCATTTGCCATGTTCTTGCCCACTCACTTAGCCTGTCTATGTCCCCTTGAAGCCTCCTTTGCATCCTCCTCACAACTTACATTCCCACCCAGCTTTGTATCATCAGCAAACTTGGATATATTACATTTGGTCCCCTCATCCAAATCATTGATGTAGATTATGAATAGCTGAGGCCCAAGCACTGATCCCTGTGGTATCCCACTAGTTACAGCCTGCCAACCCAAAAATGACCAGTTTATTCCTACTCTCTGTTTTCTGTCCATTAACCAATCCTCAATCCATGCTCGTATATTACCCCAATCCCATGAGCCCTAATTTTGTTTAATAACCTCTTGTGTGCCACCTTATCGAATGCCTTCTGAAAATCCAAATACACCACATCCACTGGTTCCCCCTTATCTATTCTGCTAGTTACAACTTCAAAAACTCCAACAGATTCGTCAAACACAATTTCCCTTTCATAAATCCGTGTTGACTCGGCCCAATCCTATTATTATTTTCTAAGTGCCCTGTTACCACGTCCTTAATAATAGATTCTAGCATTTTCCCTACTACTGATGTCAGGCTAACTGGTCTGTAGTTCCCCGTTTTCTCTCTCCCTCCTTTCTTAAATAGTGAGGTTACATTTGCTACCTTCCAATCCGCGGGAACCATTCCAGAATCTATGGAATTTTGGAAAATGACAACCAATGCATCCTCTATCTCTATAGCCACCTCTTTCAAAACCCTAGGATGTAGGCCGTCAGGTCTAGGCGATTTAGAAACATAAAAACATAGAAACATAGGAGCAGGAGTCGGCCATTCGGCCCTTCGAGCCTGCTCCGCCATTCAATATGATCATGGCTGATCCTCTATCTCAATGCCATATCCCCACTCTCTCCCCATACCCCTTGTGCCTTTTGTATCTAGAAATCTATCTATCTCCTTCTTAAATATATTCAGTGACTTGGCCTCCGGCTTTCAGTCCCATTAACTTCTCCAGTACTTTTTTTTACAAATACTAATTTCTTTCAGTTCCTCATTTTCGCTAGACCCTTGGTTTTCCACTATTTCCATGAAGTTTTTTGTGTCTTCTTCCGTGAAGACAGACACAAAGTATTTGTTTAATTTCCCTGCCATTTCTATTATTATTTTCTAAGTGCCCTGATTTATACTCTGCCCTACATTACAACTACTGTTTGGGGGCCTATAAATTCAATTCAATTCAATTCAATTTTTATTCGTCATATATGCAGCAGACGTGTGTACTGCACAATGAAATGTTGATTTTTACGAGTCCTCCCAACATTGGAATAAATATGGCATAACAATGATAAAATACTAATAGAAATACAGTAGTAATAAATAAAACAACAGTAATAAATAATAATAAATTATACGTTCATGAGTCTTATGGCCTGGGGGTAGAAGCTGTTTCGAAACCTGCTGGTACGAGACCGTATGCTTCGGTATCTCTTACCGGACGGGAGCAGGGCGAAGAGGTTGTGGCTGGGGTGGCTCGCGTCTTTAATGATTCTCAGGGCCTTCCCCCGGCACCTCTCGGGGTAGATATCCTGCACAGCAGGTAGTTTAATTTAAACAACTCCCACCAATGTTTTCTGCCCCTTGCTGTTCCTTAGCTCCATCCAAACTTATTCTACTTGATTTTTCGGAGCTAAGATCCTTTCTCTCTACTGTCTTTATCCCATCCTTTATTATCAGGGCTACCCCTCCTCCTTTTCCATTTTGCCTATCTCTTCTAAAAGTTAAGTATCCTGGAATATTTAGTTCCCAACCTTGGCCACATTGCAGCCATGTCTCCGTAATGGCGATTAGATCAAACCTGTTATTTTCTATCTGCGCTATTAATTAATCTATTTTGTTGCGAATGCTTCGCGCATTCAGATATAGTGCCTTTAGCTTTGACTTATTTCTATTTTTCCTTGATGACACCGTAGTCACTGATGCCCTATGACCTTTGTTACTCTCTCTGTCCCTTCCTGACCCACTCTGCTTATTTTTACCCAAAACTCTGCTCTAGAGCCTTGACATTTCTCTCGCTGCTTTTAAATTTACTCTTTCCTGAATCCTCCCACCCCCACTTCATTAGTTTAAAGCCCTGTCTACTACCCTAGTTATTCGGTTCGCCAGGACACTGGTCCCAGCCTGGTTTAAGTGGAGTCCATCCCAACAGAACAGCTCCCTCTTTCCCCAGTACTGGTGCCAGTGCCCCATGAACTAAAACCCCTTCCTCCCACACCACTCTTTGAGCCACGCATTTAAACCTCTAATCTGTTTGTCCCGATGCCAATCTACGTGTGGCTCAGGTAACAATCCAGAGATTATTACCTTTAAGGTTCTGCTTTTTAATTTGGACCCTAGCTCCTCAAACTCCCTCAGCAGAACCTCCTTCCTAGTTCTACCTATGTCGTTGGTTCCTACGTGGACCACGATAACTGGATCCGCCTCTTCCCACACCAAGTTCTTCTCCAGCCGTGAGGAGATGACTTTAACCCTGGCACCAGCTTAACAACTCTGAGCTGAAGTTCCTCAAGATGCAGGCACTTACTGCAAACGTGGTTGTCCGGGATCACAATACTCTCCACAAACTCCCACATGCTGCCGTTGCGGCACACCGCCTGCACTGCCATCCCTATATGACCTTGTTTTATTTAATTACATTTAATTACATTTGTAATTAGGTAACTTAGTTTATAGTGAAGTTTCTTGGTTACTTACTTGATCTAGATTAAGATATGGGTACTGAAATTAAATATCTACCTGTAACACACAGCACTACAAATAGAGTAGGCAAAAAGCAGCAACTCCTTCCCCCTCTTCTCCGAATTCCCACTCTTTCCAAATTCCCAAATAAAACACTCTGTCTAAATACACTCCGTTTAATCCCGCTCGGTGCTCGTGGCCACCCCTCCTCCTTTTCCATTCTGCCTATCTCTTCCAAAAGTCAAATATCCTGGAATATTTAGTTCCCAACCTTGGTCACTCTGCAACCACGTCTCCGTAATGGTTAGTAAATCAAACCCATTTATTTCTATCTGCGCGATAAATTCATCTATTTTGTTGGCGAATGATTCGCACATTCAGATATAGTGCCTTTAGCTTGAACTTTTCCCTCTTTGTCCGCGATGTAATGTAACCGCTCTGCTACCACGCCGGATTGGGCAGGCATGAGCTGACGTGGAGAAAGCTGAAGATGGACTGATCTGGTGCCAGGGTTCTGCAACAGATACAAACAGAGACGGCGAACAGATCAGCACCCTGGCGGGTGATACAGTGCATTCGCTGTAAACACAGAAGCTGAACATCCAGAGCTCAGCAAAATCCAGATGCTAAAAAGACCATTGCCGATTAAAAAAGAAACCAACCGAGGGCAGGGGTCTTGCTGCTCACAGACTAGCGAGCTGAATGTAGGCAGAAAGCCAAAACCATCCTCCTCGCAACTCTAACCTTTAACCTACAGAATCATACAGCTCAGAAAGAGGCCATTCGGCCCATCGTGCCTGTGCCGGCTCTTTGAAAGATTCTATCCAGTTAGTCCCACCCCCTGCTCTTTCCCCGGAGCCCTGCAAATTTCTCCTTTTCAAGTATTTCTCCAATTCCCTTTTGAAAGTTACTATTGAATCTGCTTTCAGGCAGCGCATTCCAGATCACAACAACTCGCTGCGGAAAAACATTCTCCTCATCTCCCCCCTGGTTAAGAACATAAAAAATAGGAGCAGGAGTCAGCCATTCGGCCCTTCGATGCCGCTTCGCCATTCAATGAGATCATGGCTGATCTTCTGCCTCAACTCCATTCACCGGCCCTATCGCCATATCCCTTGATGCCCTCACTAGTCAGAAATCTATCCACTTCTGTCTTGAATATACCCAATGACTGAGCCTCCACAGCCCTCTGGGGTAGAGAATTCCAAAGATTCACCACCCTCTGAGTGAAGAAATGTCTTCTTTTACCCATTATCTTAAATCTGGGTCCTCTGGTTACCGACCATCCTGCCTGTGAAAGACGGCATCTGCGACAGTTGCTGTGTCACCATTGGTGGCTTCATAGGGCGAAGGTTCCGCAGATTAACACCCTTGAAACATCGAACACTCCATCACCTCACAATTCAAAGAGGTTTCACGTGGAGCAGGAGGCCTCGACGGAGCAGCTAAAAAATGTTGCTGAGAGGCGATAGGAGGAAACACACAAGTACTATTGGCACAGGAAAGAGATAATGAGCAGATCTTGCCACCGGATACTTTCTCTCACAGTGGGTAGCACATACGTTAGATACAGAGTAAAGCTCCCTCTACACTGTCCCATCAAACACTCCCAGGGCAGGTACAGCACAGGTTAGATACAGAGTAAAGCTCCCTCTACACTGTCCCATCAAACACTCCCAGGGCAGGTACAGCACGGGTTAGATACAGAGAAATGATCCCTCTACACTGTCCCATCAAACACTCCCAGGACAGGTACAGCACGGGTTAGAGACAGAGTAAAGCTCTCTCTACACTGTCCCATCAAACACTCCCAGGGCAGGTACAGCACGGGTTAGATACAGAGTAAAGCTCCCTCTACACTGTCCCATCAAACACTCCCAGGGCAGGTACAGCACGGGTTAGATACAGAGTAAAGCTCTCTCTACACTGTCTCATCAAACACTCCCAGGGCAGGTACAGCACGGGTTCGATACAGAGTAAAGCTCCCGCTACACTGTCCCATCAAACACTCCCAGGGCAGGTACAGCACAGGTTAGATACAGAGTAAAGCTCCCTCTACACTGTCCCATCAAACACTCCCAGGGCAGGTACAGCACGGGTTAGATACAGAGAAATGCTCCCTCTACACTGTCCCATCAAACACTCCTATGACAGGTTCAGCACGGGTTAGATACAGAGTAAAGTTCCCTCTACACTGTCCCATCAAACACTCCCAGGGCAGGTACAGCACGGGTTAGATACAGAGTAAAGCTCTCTCTACACTGTCCCATCAAACACTCCCAGGGCAGGTACAGCACGGGTTAGATACAGAGTAAAGCTCCCGCTACACTGTCCCATCAAACACTCCCAGGGCAGGTGCAGCACAGGTTAGATACAGAGTAAAGCTCCCTCTACACTGTCCCATCAAACACTCCCAGGGCAGGTACAGCACAGGTTAGATCCAGAGTAAAGCTCCCTCTACACTGTCCCATCAAACACTCCCAGGGCAGGTACAGCACAGGTTAGATACAGAGTAAAGCTCCCTCTACACTGTTCCATCAAACACTCCCAGGGCAGGTGCAGCACGGGTTAGATACAGAGTAATGCTCCCTCCACACTGCCCCATCAAACTCTCCCAGGGCAGGGACAGCACGGGTTAGATACAGAGTAAAGCTCCCTCTACACTGTCCCATCAAACACTCCCAGGGCAGGTACAGCACGGGTTAGATACAGAGTAAAGCTCCCTCTACACTGTCCCATCAAACACTCCCAGGGCAGGTACAGCACGGGTTAGATACAGAGTAAAGCTCCCTCTATACTGTCCCATCAAACACTCCCAGGGCAGGTACAGCACGGGTTAGATACAGAGTAAAGCTCCCTCTACACTGTCCCCATCAAACACTCCCAGGGCAGGTACAGCATGGGTTAGATACAGAGTAAAGCTCCCTCTACACTGTCCCATCAAACACTCCCAGGGCAGGTACAGCACGGGGTTAGATACAGAGTAAAGCTCCCTCTACACTGTCCCATCAAACACTCCCAGGGCAGGTACAGCACGGGTTAGATACAGAGTAAAGCTCCCTCTACACTGTCCCATCAAACCCTCCCAGGGCAGGTACAGCACGGGTTAAATACAGAGTAAAGCTCCCTCTACACTGTCCCATCAAACACTCCCAGGGCAGGTACAGCACGGGGTTAGATACAGAGTAAAGCTCCCTCTACACTGTCTCATCAAACACTCCCAGGGCAGGTACAGCACGGGTTAGATACAGAGTAATGCTCCCTCTACACTGTCCCATCAAACACTCCCAGGGCAGGTACAGCACGGGTTAGATACAGAGAAATGCTCCCTCTACACTGTCCCATCAAACACTCCCAGGACAGGTTCAGCACGGGTTAGATACAGAGTAAAGTTCCCTCTACACTGTCCCATCAAACACTCCCAGGGCAGGTACAGCACGGGTTAGATACAGAGTAAAGCTCTCTCTACACTGTCCCATCAAACACTCCCAGGGCAGGTACAGCACGGGTTAGATACAGAGTAAAGCTCCCGCTACACTGTCCCATCAAACACTCCCAGGGCAGGTACAGCACAGGTTAGATACAGAGTAAAGCTCCCTCCACACTGTCCCATCAAACACTCCCAGGGCAGGTACAGCACGGGTTAGATCCAGAGTAAAGCTCCCTCTACACTGTCCCATCAAACACTCCCAGGGCAGGTACAGCACGGGGTTAGATACAGAGTAAAGCTCCCTCTACACTGTCTCATCAAACACTCCCAGGGCAGGTACAGCACGGGTTAGATACAGAGAAATGCTCCCTCTACACTGTCCCATCAAACACTCCCAGGACAGGTTCAGCATGGGTTAGATACAGAGTAAAGTTCCCTCTACACTGTCCCATCAAACACTCCCAGGGCAGGTACAGCACGGGTTAGATACAGAGTAAAGCTCTGTCTACACTGTCCCATCAAACACTCCCAGGGCAGGTACAGCACGGGTTAGATACAGAGTAAAGCTCCCGCTACACTGTCCCATCAAACACTCCCAGGGCAGGTACAGCACAGGTTAGATACAGAGTAAAGCTCCCTCTACACTGTCCCATCAAACACTCCCAGGGCAGGTACAGCACGGGTTAGATCCAGAGTAAAGCTCCCTCTACACTGTCCCATCAAACACTCCCAGGGCAGGTACCACACGGGTTAGATACAGAGTAAAGCTCCCTCTACACTGTCCCATCAAACACTCCCAGGGCAGGTACAGCACAGGTTAGATACAGAGCAAAGTTCCCTCTACACTGTCCCATCAAACACTCCCAAGGCAGGTACAGCATAGGTTAGATACAGAGTAAAGCTCCCTCTACACTGTCCCATCAAACACTCCCAGGGCAGGTACAGCACGGGTTAGATACAGAGTAAAGCTCCCTCTACACTGCCCCATCAAACACTCACAGGGCAGGTACAGCGCGGGTTAGATACAGAGTAAAGCTCCCTCTACACTGTCCCATGAAACACTCCCAGGGCAGGTACAGCACGGGTTAGATACAGAGTAAAGCTCCCTCTACACTGCCCCATCAAACACTCCCAGGGCAGGTACATCATGGGTTAGATACAGAGTAAAGCTCCCTCTACACTGCCCCATCAAACACTCCCAGGGCAGGTACAGCACGGGTTAGTTACAGAGTAAAGCTCCCTGTACACTGCCCCATCAAACATCCCCAGGGCAGGTACAGCATGGGTTAGATACAGAGAACATAAGAACATAAGAACATGAGAAATAGGAGCAGGAGTAGGCCAATCGGCCCCTCGAGCCTGCTCCGCCATTCAATAAGATCATGGATGATCTGATCCTAACCGCCAATCTACTATCACAGCACCATCTCCTGAATCTAACAGAATTAGACACACGAAATAGGAGCAGGATCAGGCTACACGGCCCCTGGGCCCGATCCGCTACCCACAGGGCCATGTCCGATCCGAACCGAGACTCATGTCCAAATTCCTGCCCACTCCCCGTACCCCTTAATTCCCTTTACTTCTAGGAAACTGTCTATTTGGGCAGCATATTCCATGGACCTGCCACCCTCTGAGTGAAGTAGATCCTCCTCATCTCAGTTTTGAAAGAGCAGCCCCTTATTCTAAGACTATGCCCCCTAGTTCTAGTTTCACCCATCATCGGGAACATCCTCCCCGCATCCACCCGATCCAACCCCTTCACAATCTTATATGTTTCAATAAGATCGCCTCTCATTCTTCTGAACTCCAATGAGTAGAGTCCCAATCTACTCAACCTCTCCTCATATGTCCATCCCCTCATCCCCGGGATTAACCGAGTGAACCTTCTTTGTACTGACTCGAGAGCAAGTATGTCTTTTCTTAAGTATGGACACCAAAACTGTATGCAGTATTCCAGGTGCGGTCTCACCAATACCTTGTAGAACTGAAACAATACCTCCCTATTATTATATTCTATCCCCCTAGCAATGAAAGCCAACATTCCATTGGCCTTCTTAATCACTTGCTGCACCTGCATACTAACCTTTTGAGTTTCGTGCACCAGGACCCCCAGATCCCTTTGGACTTCAGTACTTTCCAGTTTCTTGCCATTAAGATAATAACTTGCTCTACGATTTTTCCTGCCAAAGTGCATAACCTCACACTTTCCAGTATTGTATTCCATCTGCCAAATCTCTGCCCACTTACTTAGCCTGTCTATGTCCCCTTGCAGGTTTTTTATGTCCTCCTCACTCACTACTTTCCCTCCCATCTTAGTATCATCTGCAAACTTTGATATGCTACACTCGGTCCCCTCCTCCAAATCGTTAATATAGATTGTAAAGAGTTGGGGACCCAGCACTGACCCCTGCAGAACACCACTAGTTACTGATTGCCAGTCTGAGAATGAACCATTTATCCCAACTCTCTGCCTTCTGTTAGATAGCCAATCGTCTATCCATGCCAGAATATTACCCCCAATCCCATGATTTTTTTATCTTAAGCAATAATCTTTTGTGTGGCACCTTGTCAAATGCCTTTTGGAAGTCTAAATACACTACGTCCACTGGTTCCCCTTTATCCACCCTATATGTTACTTCCTCAAAGAACTCCAGCAAATTTGTCAAACATGACTTCCCCTTCATAAAACCATGCTGACTTTGTCCTATCAAATTATGATTATCCAAATGTCCTGTTACTGTCTCCTTAATAATGGACTCCAAAATTTTACCTACCACAGATGTTAGGCTAACCGGTCTATAGTTTCCAGCCTTCTGTCCACTGCCCTTTTTAAATAAGGGTGTTACATTAGCAGTTTTCCAGTCTGCCGGGACCTTTGCTGACTCCAGGGAGCTTTGGAAAATTATTACCAATGCATCCACAATCCCTACCGCCACTTCCCTCAAGACCCTAGGATGTAAGCCACCAGGTCCAGGTGATTTATCCGCCTTGAGTCCCATTATTTTACCGAGTACCACTTCCTTAGTGATTTTGATCGTGTTTAGCTCCTCCCCCACTATAGCCCCCTGTTTGTCCAGTGTTGGGATATTCTTAGTGTCCTCTACTGTAAAGACTGATACAAAATATTCATTCAGTGTTTTTGCCATCTCCATATTTCCCACCATTAATTTCCCGGTCTCATCCTCTAAGGGACCAACATTTACTTTAGCCACCCTTTTTCTTTTTATATAACTATAAAAACTCTTACTATCTGTTTTTATATTTTTTGCTAATTTACTTTCATAATCTATCTTCCCTTTCTTAATCAATCTTTTTGTTATTTTTTGCTGTCTTTTAAATTTTTCCCAATCCTCTATCCTCCCACTAGATTTGGCGACCTTATATGCCCTTGTTTTTAGTCGAATACTATCCTTAATTTCTTTACTTCGCCACGGATGGCTGTCTTTTCTTTTACACCCTTTTCTTCTCAGTGGAATATATATTTTTTGGAAGTTGTAAAATAACTCCTTAAATGTACACCACTGATCATGTATCGTCTTACCCTTTAATCTATTTTCCCAATCCACTCTACTCAATTCCGCTCTCATACCTTCATAGTCTCCTTTATTCAAGCTTATAATAATAATCAACTTTATTGTCATTGTTAGTGCACAAGTGCAGTACAACGAAATGTAGGCTTGCGGCTCCCGAGAGTGTACATTTAGATTAAGACATTTAAACATTCAACATACATTTGGCTTGTAATACATTAACATAAACATAACCATAATAAAGTGCATTGGCAGATGTGCAGGCTTTAGAGTTTATTTGTGGAGTTCAGTAGGATGACAGCCCTGGGAAAGAAGCTGTTCCTAAATCTGGCCGTACGGGTGCGAATGCATCTGTAGCGTCTCCCAGATGGCAGGAGGGCGAACAGACTGTGGCTGGGGTGGGGAGGGTCTTTGATGATGGTCTGTGACCTCCGTAAACAGCGTTTCTGGTATATGTGCTCTATGGTCGGTAGCCGGGTGCCGGTAATGCATTGGGCAGTTTTGACTACCCGCTGCAGGGCTTTCCAGTCATAGTAGCTACAGCTGCCATACCATACTGTGATACAGTTCGTCAGGATGCTCTCTATAGAGCAGCGGTAAAAGTTAGAGAGGATCAGGGGTGACAGGTTACATCCCTTCAGCCTCCTTAGGAAATATAGGCGCTGCTGGGCCTTCTTTACCAGAGAGGAGGTATTGAGGGACCAGGAGAGGTCTTCCGTGATGTGGACTCCGAGGAACTTAAAGCTGTCCACCCTTTCCACCACAGCCCCATGGATGTGGATGGGGTGTGACTTCCGCCTTTAGACTTCCTGAAGTCCACAATGATGTCTTTGGTTTTCTTGATGTTGAGGGCCAGGTTGTTATCGGCGCACCACTTCACGAGATGCTGGACCTCCTCCCTGTAGGCTGACTCATCGTTGTTGGTGATCTGGCCTACTACCGTGGTATCATCCGCAAACTTGATGATGGTGTTGGAACCATGAACAGCCACACAGTCGTGGGTGAAGAGGGAGTAGAGGAGGGGGCTCAGCACACATCCTTGTGGGGCCCCCGTGTTCAGGGTCAGGGGGGGGGAGGTGTGGTTACCTAATTTGACAGACTGGGGTCTGTTTGTTAGGAAGTCCAGGGTCCAGTTGCAGAGGGAAGTGTTCAGGCCAAAAGTTTGGAGTTTGGTGGCCAGCTTGTTGGGGACGATAGTGTTGAATGCTGAGCTGTAGTCTATGAACAGCATTCTGATGTAGGTCTCTTTACCATCTAAGTGATTCAGTGCAGAGTGTAGAGCAGTTGTGATTGCATCCTCCGTTGATCTGTTTGCGCGATAGGCAAACCGGTGTTGGTCAAGAGAGGCGGGAACACTGGCTTTGATGTGAGCCAGGACCAGTCTCTCGAAACACTTCATTATGATGGGAGTGAGTGCGACAGGTCGATAGTCGTTCAGGCACGTCACAGCCGTTTGTTTTGGCACAGGAATAATGGTAGCGGTCTTGAAGCATGTAGGGACTAATGCCTGGGCCAATGACAGATTGAACATGGCGGTGAAGGCATCAGCCAGCTGATCAGCACATTCCTTGAGTACCCGTCCAGGGATGCTATCCGGTCCAGCAGCCTTTCGTGTGTTCACTCTGCGTAGCACGCTTGCTTGAGATCCAACCTTCTCACCCTCTAATTGAATATGGAATTCAACCATGTTATGGTCACTCATTCCAAGGGGATCCTTTACTAGGACATTTTTAATTAATCCTGTCTCGTTACACAGGACCAGATCTAAGGTTGCTTGCCCCCTGGTCGGTTCAGTTACATACTGCTCAAGAAACCCATCCCTAATACACTCAATGAACTCATCCTCAAGGCAGCCCTGCCCAATTTGATTTGTCCAATTAATATGATAGTTAAAATCCCCCATAATTATAGATGTCCCCTTATTACAAGCCTCAACTATTTCCTGATTGATACTCCGTCCAACAGAGTTGCAACTGTTCGGAGGCCTATAGACTACGCCCACTAGTGTTTTTTTCCCCTTATCATTCCTTACCTCCACCCAAACTGTTTCATTATCCTGATCTTTTGGCCCAATATCATTTCTCTGTATTACAGTGATTCCTTCCTTTATTAACATAGCCACCCCACCTCCCTCTACACTGTCCCATCAAACACTCCCAGGGCAGTTACCGCACGGGTTAGATACAGAGTAAAGCTCCCTCTACACTGTCCCATCAAACACTCCCAGGGCAGGTACAGCACGGGTTAGATACAGAGTAAAGCTCCCTCTATACTGTCCCAGCAAACACTCCCAGGGCAGGTACAGCACAGGTTAGATACAGAGTAAAGCTCCCTCTACACTGCCCCATCAAACACCCCCAGGGCAGGTACAGCATGGGTTAGATACAGTGTAAAGTTCCCTCTACACTGTCCCATCAAACACTCCCAGGGCAGTTACCGCACGGGTTAGATACAGAGTAAAGCTCCCTCTACACTGCTCCATCAAACAACCCCAGGGCAGGTACAGCATGGGTTAGATGCAGAGTAAAGCTCCCTCTACATTGTCCCATCAAACAGTCCCAGGGCAGGTACAACACGGGTTAGATACAGAGTAAAGCTCCCTCTACACTGTCCCATCAAACACTTCCAGGGCAGGTACAGCACGGGTTAGATACAGAGTAAAGCTCCCTCTACACTGTCCCATCAAACACTCCCAGGGCAGGTACAGCACGGGTTAGATACAGAGTAAAGCTCCCTCTACACTGTCCTATCAAACACTCCCAGGGCAGGTACAGCAAAGGTTAGATACAGAGTAAAGCTCCCTCTACACTGTCCCATCAAACACTCCCAGGGCAGGTACAGCACGGGTTAGATACAGAGTAAAGCTCCCTCTACACTGTCCCATCAAACACTCCCAGGGCAGGTACAGCACGGGTTAGATACAGAGTAAAGCTCCCTCTACACTGTCCCATCAAACACTCCCAGGGCAGGTACAGCATGGGTTAGATACAGAGTAACGCTCCCTCTACACTGCCCCATCAAACTCTCCCAGGGCAGGGACAGCACGGGTTAGATACAGAGTAAAGCTCCCTCTACACTGTCCCATCAAACACTCCCAGGGCAGGTACAGCACGGGTTAGATATAGAGTAAAGCTCCCTCTACACTGTCCCATCAAACAATCCCAGGGCAGGTACAGCACGGGTTAGATACAGAGTAAAGCTCCCTCTACACTGTCCCATCAAACACTCGCAGGACAGGTACAGCACAGGTTAGATACAGAGTAAAGCTCCCTCTACACTGTCCCATCAAACACTCCCAGGGCAGGTACAGCACGGGTTAGATACAGAGTAAAGCTCCCTCTACACTGTCCCATCAAACACTCCCAGGGCAGGTACAGCACGGGTTAGATACATAGTAAAGCTCCCTCTACACTGTCCCCATCAAACACTCCCAGGGCAGGTACAGCATGGGTTGATACAGAGTAAAGCTCCCTCTACACTGTCCCATCAAACTCTCCTGGGGCAGGTACAGCACGGGTTAAATACAGAGTAAAGCTCCCTCTACACTGTCCCATCAAACACTCCCAGGGCAGGTACAGCACGGGTTAGATACAGAGTAAAGCTCCCTCTACACTGTCCCATCAAACACTCCCAGGGCAGGTACAGCACGGGGTTAGATACAGAGTAAAGCTCCCTCTACACTGTCCCATCAAACACTCCCAGGGCAGGTACAGCACGGGTTAGATACAGAGTAAAGCTCCCTCTACACTGTCCCATCAAACCCTCCCGGGGCAGGTACAGCACGGGTTAAATACAGAGTAAAGCTCCCTCTACACTGTCCCATCAAACACTCCCAGGGCAGGTACAGCACGGGTTAGATACAGAGTAAAGCTCCCTCTACACTGTCCCATCAAACACTCCCAGGGCAGGTACAGCACGGGGTTAGATACAGAGTAAAGCTCCCTCTACACTGTCTCATCAAACACTCCCAGGGCAGGTACAGCACGGGTTAGATACAGAGTAATGCTCCCTCTACACTGTCCCATCAAACTCTCCAGGGGCAGGTACAGCACGGGTTAGATACAGAGTAAAGCTACCTCTGCACTGTCCCATCAAACACTCCCAGGACAGGTACAGCACGGGTTAGATACAGAGTAAAGCTCCCTCTACACTGTCCCATCAAACACTCCCAGGGCAGGTACAGCACGGGTTAGATACAGAGTAAAGCTCCCTCTACACTGTCCCATCAAACACTCCCAGGGCAGGTACAGCACGGGTTAGATACAGAGTAAAGCTCCCTCTACACTGTCCCATCAAACACTCCCAGGGCAGGTACAGCATGGGTTAGTTACAGAGTAACGCTCCCTCTACACTGCCCCATCAAACTCTCCCAGGGCAGGGACAGCACGGGTTAGATACAGAGTAAAGCTCCCTCTACACTGTCCCATCAAACACTCCCAGGGCAGGTACAGCACAGGTTAGATACAGAGTAAAGCTCCCTCTACACTGTCCCATCAAACACTCACAGGGCAGGTACAGCACGGGTTCGATACAGAGTAAAGCTCCCTCTACACTGTCCCATCAAACACTCGCAGGACAGGTACAGCACAGGTTAGATACAGAGTAAAGCTCCCTCTACACTGTCCCATCAAACACTCCCAGGGCAGGTACAGCACCGGTTAGATACAGAGTAAAGCTCCCTCTACACTGTCCCATCAAACACTCCCAGGGCAGGTACAGCACGGGATAGATACAGAGTAAAGCTCCCTCTACACTGTCCCCATCAAACACTCCCAGGGCAGGTACAGCATGGGTTAGATACAGAGTAAAGCTCCCTCTACACTGTCCCATCAAACACTCCCAGGGCAGGTACAGCACGGGTTAGATACAGAGTAAAGCTCCCTCTACACTGTCCCATCAAACACTCCCAGGGCAGGTACAGCACGGGATAGATACAGAGTAAAGCTCCCTCTACACTGTCCCATCAAACACTCCCAGGGCAGGTACAGCACGGGTTAGATACAGAGTAAAGCTCCCTCTACACTGTCCCATCAAACACTCCCAGGGCAGGTACAGCACGGGTTAGACACAGAGTAAAGCTCACTCTACACTGTCCCATCAAACACTCCCGGGGCAGGTACAGCACGGGTTAAATACAGAGTAAAGCTCCCTCTACACTGTCCCATCAAACACTCCCAGGGCAGGTACAGCACGGGTTAGATACAGAGTAAAGCTCCCTCTACACTGTCCCATCAAACCCTCCCGGGGCAGGTACAGCACGGTTAGATACAAAGTAAAGCTCCCTCTACACTGTCCCATCAAACACTCCCAGGGCAGGTACAGCACGGGTTAGATACAAAGTAAAGCTCCCTCTACACTGTCCCATCAAACACTCCCAGGGCAGGTACAGCACGGGTTAGATACAGAGTAAAACTCCCTCTACACTGTCCCCATCAAACACTCCCAGGGCAGGTACAGCATGGGTTAAATACAGAGTAAAGCTCCCTCTACACTGTCCCATCAAACACTCCCAGGGCAGGTACAGCACGGGTTAGATACAGAGTAAAGCTCCCTCTACACTGTCCCATCAAACACTCCCAGGGCAGGTACAGCACGGGTTAGATACAGAGTAAAGCTCCCTCTACACTGTCCCATCAAACACTCCCAGGGCAGGTACAGCACGGGTTAGATACAGAGTAAAGCTCCCTCTACACTGTCCCATCAAACCCTCCCGGGGCAGGTACAGCACGGGTTCGATACAAAGTAAAACTCCCTCTACACTGTCCCATCAAACACTCCCAGGGCAGGTACAGCACGGGTTAGATACAGAGTAAAGCTCCCTCTACACTGTCCCATCAAACACTCCCAGGGCAGGTACAGCACGGGTTAGACACAGAGTAAAGCTCACTCTACACTGTCCCATCAAACACTCCCGGGGCAGGTACAGCACGGGTTAAATACAGAGTAAAGCTCCCTCTACACTGTCCCATCAAACACTCCCAGGGCAAGTACAGCACGGGTTAGATACAAAGTAAAGCTCCCTCTACACTGTCCCATCAAACACTCCCAGGGCAGGTACAGCACGGGTTAGATACAGAGTAAAGCTCCCTCTACACTGTCCCCATCAAACACTCCCAGGGCAGGTATAGCATGGGTTAGATACAGAGTAAAGCTCCCTCTACACTGTCCCATCAAACACTCCCAGGGCAGGTACAGCACGGGTTAGATACAGAGTAAAGCTCCCTCTACACTGTCCCATCAAACACTCCCAGGGCAGTAACAGCACGGGTTAGATACAGAGTAAAGCTCCCTCTACACTGTCCCATCAAACACTCCCAGGGCAGGTACAGCACGGGTTAGATACAGAGTAAAGCTCCCTCTACACTGTCCCATCAAACACTCCCAGGGCAGGTACAGCACGGGTTAGATACAGAGTAAAGCTCCCTCTACACTGTCCCATCAAACCCTCCCGGGGCAGGTACAGCACGGGTTAGATACAAAGTAAAGCTCCCTCTACACTGTCCCATCAAACACTCCCACGGCAGGTACAGCACGGGTTAGATACAGAGTAAAGCTCCCTCTACACTGTCCCATCAAACACTCCCAGGGCAGGTACAGCACGGGTTAGACACAGAGTAAAGCTCACTCTACACTGTCCCATCAAACACTCCCGGGGCAGGTACAGCACGGGTTAAATACAGAGTAAAGCTCCCTCTACACTGTCCCATCAAACACTCCCAGGGCAGGTACAGCACGGGTTAGATACAAAGTAAAGCTCCCTCTACACTGTCTCATCAAACACTCCCAGGGTTGGTATACTCTTCAAATTGGCTGCCGCGTTTCCTACATTAAAACAGTGACTACGCTTCAAAAAGTACTTCATAGAAACATAGAATATAGAAACATAGTAGATAGGAGCAGGAGTAGGCCATTCGGCCCTTCGAGCCTGCTCCGCCATTCAATGAGATCATGGCTGACCATCCAAGTTCAGTACCCTGTCCCTGCCTTTTCCCCATATCCCTTGATCACTTTAGCCTCAAGAAATATATCCAACTCTTTCTTGAATATATTTAATGAACTGGCCTCCACCGCCCTCTGTGGTAGAGAATTCCACAGGTTCACCACTCTTTGGGTGAAGAAATTCCTCCTCATTTCAGTCCTAAATGGCTTACCCCTTATCCTTAGACTGTGACCCCTGGTTCTGGACTCCCCGGCCATCAGAAACATCCTTCCTGCATCTAGTCTGTCCAGACCTGACAGAATTTTATAGGTTTCGATGAGATCCCCTCTCAATCTTCTAAACTCCAGTGAGTATAAGCCCACTCGACACAATCTCTCCTCATACGTCATTCCTGCCATCCCAGGTATCAGCCTGGTGAATCTTCGCTGCACTCCCTCCATGGCAAGAACGTCCTTCCTCAGGTAAGGTGACCAAAACTGCACACAATACTCAAGGTGCGGTCTCACCAAGGCCCTGTACAACTGTAGCAAAACATCCTTGTTCCTGTACTCGAACCCTCTTGCTACGAAGGCCAACATACCATTTGCCTTCTTAACCGCCTGCTGCACCTGCATGCTTACCTTCAGCGACTGGTGCACAAGGACCCCCAGGTCTCTTTGCACTTCCCCTTCTCCCAATCTATTGCCATTCAAATAATAATCTGCCTTCCTGTTTTTGCCACCAAAGTGGATAACCTCACATTTATCCACATTATAGTGCATTTGCCATGTTTCTGCCCAATCACCCAAATCGTACTGGAGTTTCCCGACATCCTCCTCGCAGCTTATCCTCCCGCCCAGCTTTGTGTCGTCTGCAAATTTGGAGATATTACATCCAATTCCCTCGTCCAGATCATTAATATATATTGTGAACAGCTGGGGTCCTAGGACTGATCCTTGAGGTACCCCACTAGTCACTGCCTGCCACTCGGAAAACGACCCGTTTATTCCAACTCTTTGCTTTCTGTCCGCCAACCAGTTCTCTATCCAAGTCAATATCTTGCCCCCAATCCCATGTCGTTAATTTTGCACGCTAATCTCTTGTGTGGGACCTTATCGAAAGCCTTCTGAAAGTCCAAATACACCACATCCACTGGTTCTCCCTCATCTATTTTACCAGCTACATCCTCAAAAAATTCCAGTAGATTAGTCAAGCATGATTTACCTTTTGTAAATCCATGTTGACTTTGTCCGATCCTGTCACTGCTTTCCAAGTGCTCTGCTATTACATCTTTTATAATAGACTCTAGCATTTTCCCCACTATCGATGTCAGGCTTACCGGTCTATAATTCCCCGCTTTTTCTCTACCACCTTTCTTGAATAGTGGGGTAACATTAGCTACCCTCCAATCCATGGGTACCGTTCCAGAGTCTATCGAGTTCTGGAAGATGATCAGTAATGCATCTACTATCTCTAGGGCCACTTCCTTAAGTACCCTGGGATGTAGACCATCAGGCCCTGGGGATTTATCGGCCTTCAGTCCCATCAATTTTCCTAACACCATTTTCCTACAAAAACTGATTACTTTCAGTTCCTCCCTTTCATCAGACCCTATGTTCCCTGGCATCTCTGGGAGGTTATTTGTGTCCTCCTTTGTGAAGACAGAACCAAAGTATGCATTTAGTTGGTCTGCCATTTCCTTGTTTCCCATTATAAATTCCCCTGATTCTGACTGTAAGGGACCTACGCTTGACTTCACTAATCTTTTTCTCTTCACATATCTATAAAAACTTTTACAGTCAGTTTTTATGTTCCCTGCTAGCTTACTCTCATATTCTATTTTCCCTTTCTTAATTAATCCATTTGTCCTCCTTTGTTGACTCCTAAACTGCTCCCAATCCTCAGGATTATTGCTTTTTCTAGCCAATTTATATGTCCTCTCCTTGGATCTTATGCTACCCCTAATTTCCCTTGTTAGCCACGGCTGAGTCACCTTTTTTGTTTTATTTTTACGCCAAACTGGGATGAACAAATTCTGTAGCTCATCCATTCGGTCTTTGAATGTTTGCCATTGCCTGTCCACCATCAACCCTTTGAGCGCCATTCCCCACTCAATCCTACCCAACTCGCTCCTCAGACCATCGTAGTTTCCTTTATTTAAATTGAGGACCCTTGTCTCTGAGTCAACTACTTCATTCTCCATCTTAATGAAGGATTCGATCATATTATGATCGCTCCGACCCAAGGGGCCTCGTACAACAAGATTGCTAATTAATCCTTTCTCGTTGCATAATACCCAGTCTAAGATGGCCTGATCTCTGGTTGGTTCCTCGACATATTGGTCCAAGAAACCATCCCGTAAACACTCCAGGAATTCCTCCTCCACAGTATTGTTACTAATTTGGTTGGCCCAATCTATATGTAGATTAAAGTCACCCATGATGACTGCTGTGCCCTTATTGCACACTTCTTTAATTTCCCTTTTAATGCCATCCCCAACCTCCACCTTACTGTTTGGAGGTCTATATACCACGCCCACTAAAGTTTTTTTCCCCTTAGTATTTCTCAATTCTACCCATACAGATTCCACATCATCAGAGCTAATATCCTTCATTACAATTGTATTAATCCCTTCTTTAACCAGTAATGCTACCCCACCTCCCTTCCCTTTTTGCCTATCTTTCCTGAATATCGAATACCCCTGGATGTTGAGTTCCCAGTCTTGGCCATCCTTGAGCCACGTTTCTGTAATCCCAACCAAATCGTATTCGTTTACCTCTGTTTGCGCAGCCAATTCATCCACCTTATTACAAATGCTCCTCGCATTAAGACGCAAAGCCTTCAGGCTTGTTTTTTTAACGCTCTTAAACTTATTAGAATCATTATTTACTGTGGCCACGTTTGATTTAAACCGTTGATTTCTCTGACTGCCACATTTGTTTTTCTCCTTCCTATCTTTTGCTTTTATCCCTGTTTTCCTTTCCTCTGTCTCCCTGCTCAGGTTCCCAACCCCCTGCCATTTTAGTTTAAACTGTAAAACACTTCTGGACATCCTGAGGTGGTGAAGGGCAGTGAATGAATACAATTTCTTTCTTCCTGTCACAGCCAATCCTGTGCTCGCCCGAGGCCCTGCATGCACAGGCTGGAGATGGAGTCAGTGGACAATTGGCAGGGCAGGAAGCTCGGCTGGTTCCCCCCCACCCCTCCCCTCCCTCTCCGCCTCTAACCCAGGTGCACGGGGGACAATCCCAGCCCCCTTTATGCTCCCTGCGGAGAGGTGATGATTCAGCACAGACGTGGAGCTGAAGCTGGGATCCGTCAATCATTCAGCACCACTCTGGGGAGAGTATCCACTGACGGAGCCTGCGGGGGCAGGGGCTCGGGTTCGCTTTTGCATTTACTCCCCATCATTGTGGAGTTTTCAGACAGATGCATTGACCTAAAGTATTGTTGCAGCTGTTGAGACAGAGATTGGGACTCTGCGTTTTATTTTACAGTCTTCAGGTGCAGTCTGTTAGAGTCAGGGTCAAGCTCCAGACTTAAATTGGGTTTTCATGGGAACATAGAAATGTGTTTCTTACACCAGGTGGCAGAATGCAACACGTTGGGGGTTTGATTCTTCAGAGTAGGTTCAGTGAAGGAAGAAAGAAAGGAGTGAATCGTTCCCTTTTACCCGCTGTGTGCTGAACATGTACAGGAACTGACACTGAGACACACGGGCCGTACAGTACCAGACGGGAGTGAATCGTTCCCTTTTACCCGCTGTGTGCTGTACATGTACAGGAGCTGACACTGAGACACACACAGGCTGTACAGTCCCAGACGGGAGTGAATCGTTCCCTTTTACCCGCTGTGTGCTGTACATGCACAGGAACTGACACTGAGACACACTTGGGCTGTACAGTACCAGACAGGAGTGAATCATTCCCTTTTACCCGCTGTGTACTGTACATGTACAGGAGCTGACACTGAGACACACACGGGCCGTAAAGTACCAGACGGGAGTGAATCGTTCCCTTTTACCCGGTGTGTGCTGTACATGTACAGGAGCTGACACTGAGACACACACGGGCCGTACAGTACCAGACGGGAGTGAATCGTTCCCTTTTACCCGCTGTGTGCTGTACATGTACAGGAGCTGACACTGAGACACACACGGGCTGTACAGTCACAGACGAGAGTGAATCGTTCTCTTTTACCCGCTGTGTGCTGTACATGTACAGGAGCTGACACTGAGACACACACTGGCCGTACAGTACCAGACGGGAGTGAATCGTTCCCTTTTACCCGTTGTGTGCTGTACATGTACAGGAGCTGACACTGAGACACACACGGGCCGTACAGTACCAGACGGGAGTGAATCGTTCCCTTTTACCCGCTGTGTACTGTACATGTACAGGAGCTAACACTGAGACACACACGGGCTGAACAGTCACAGACGAGAGTGAATCGTTCTCTTTTACCCGCTGTGTGCTGTACATGTACAGGAGCTGACACTGAGACACACACGGGCCGTACAGTACCAGACGGGAGTGAATCGTTCCCTTTTACCCGCTGTGTGTTGTACATGTACAGGAGCTGACACTGAGACACACACGGACCGTACAGTGCCAGACGGGAGTGAATCGTTCCCTTTTACCCGCTGTGTACTGTACATGTACAGGAGCTGACACTGAGACACACACGGGCCGTACAGTACCAGACGGGAGTGAATCATTCCCTTTTACCCGCTGTGTGCTGTACATGTACAGGAGCTGACACTGAGGCACACACGGGCCGTACAGTACCAGGCGGGAGTGAATCGTTCCCTTTTACCCGCTGTGTACTGTACATGTACAGGAGCTGACACTGAGACACACAGGGGCTGAACAGTCACAGACGAGATTGAATCGTTCTCTTTTACCCAGTGTTACTCGCCTGCTCTGCCCTCACTGGGGGAGAGGCCGCCCCTGGGCTTGTTGCTCCTCATTCTTTTCTGTGTGTTGTGGAGGTCTGGTGTGTGAGTGCCTGTACCATCACCGCCAGTGAACCCAGTGAGGGGCTGCAGGAGTGAATAGTTTTGCTGTCACAGCGTCACGGTACAGTGATCGAACAGAGAACGCCCGGAGCAGGGAGTCAGATTCAGAGAAAGCCCTCTTGATTATTTATTTTTGTGATGATACTGTTCTTAAGCCTCTTCGCTTTAAGTCGCTAAGTAACCTTGGCTTATTTTTCTTGCTGTCTTTGAGAGCTTTTTATGTCAGACTCCCCTTGTCTCTCAGCACTGAAAGCCAAGCCCACAGATTGTATCTTCACAGTCCTGGTGCTCACCACAACACCTCCACTCGCTTCGTGCTTTTTATCAAATTTATTTCACATACTGTTGAAAGCTCACACCTGAATCACATTCCTACACCTTCAGATGTGTTAAACACGTGAGCTTTCTCAGCTGAGAGATGACTGTTGAATAGAATCAGTGTGTTCTGTACATGTACAGGAGCTGACACTGAGACACACACGGGCTGTACAGTACCAGACGGGAGTGAATCGTTCCCTTTTACCCGCTGTGTGCTGTACATGTACAGGAGCTGACACTGAGACACACACGGGCTGTACAGTACCAGACGGGGGTGAATCGTTCCCTTTTACCCGCTGTGTGCTGTACATGTACAGGAGCTGACACTGAGACACACACGGGCCATACAGTACCAGGCGGGAGTGAATCGTTCCCTTTTACCCGCTGTGTGCGGTACATGTACAGGAGCTGACACTGAGACACACACGGGCCGTACAGTCCCAGACGCAGTGAATCGTTCCCTTTTACCCGCTGTGTACTGTACATGTACAGGAGCTGACACTGAGACACACACGGGCTGTACAGTCCCAGACGGGAGTGAATCGTTCCCTTTTACCCGCTGTGTACTGTAGATGTACAGGAGCAGACACTGAGACACACATGGGCTGTACAGTACCAGACGGGAGTGAATCGTTCCCTTTTACCCGCTGTGTGCGGTACATGTACAGGAGCTGACACTGAGACACACACGGGCCGTACAGTACCAGACGGGAGTGAATCGTTCCCTTTTACCCGCTGTGTGCTGTACATGTTCAGGAGCTGACACTGAGACACACATGGGCTGTACAGTACCAGACGGGAGTGAATCGTTCCCTTTTACCCGCTGTGTGCTGTACATGTACAGGAGCTGACACTGAGACACACACGGGCCGTACAGTACCAGACGGGAGTGAATCATTCCCTTTTACCCGCTGTGTGCTGTACATGTACAGGAGCTGACACTGAGACACACACGGGCCGTACAGTACCAGACGGGAGTGAATCGGTCCCTTTTACCCGATGTGTACTGTACATGTACAGGAGCTGACGCTGAGACACACACGGGCCGTACAATCCCAGACGCAGTGAATCGTTCCCTTTTACCCGCTGTGTACTGTACATGTACAGGAGCTGACACTGAGACACACACGGGCCGTACAGTCCCAGACGGAGTGAATCGTTCCCTTTTACCCGCTGTGTGCTGTACATGTACAGGAGCTGACACTGAGACACACACGGGCCGTACAGTAACAGACGGGAGTGAATCGTTCCCTTTTACCCGCTGTGTGCTGTACATGTACAGGAGCTGACACTGAGACACACACGGGCCGTACAGTACCAGACAGGAGTGAATCGTTCCCTTTTACCCACTGTGTACTGTACATGTACAGGAGCTGACACTGAGACACACACGGGCCGTACAGTACCAGACGGGGGTGAATCGTTCCCTTTTACCCGCTGTGTGCTGTACATGTACAGGAGCTGACACTGAGACACACACGGGCCGTACAGTACCAGGCGGGAGTGAATCGTTCCCTTTTACCCGCTGTGTACTGTACATGTTCAGGAGCTGACACTGAGACACACACGGGCCGTACAGTACCAGACGAGAGTGAATCGTTCCCTTTTACCCGCTGTGTACTGTACATGTACAGGAGCTGACACTGAGACACACACGGGCCGTACAGTACCAGACGGGAGTGAATCGTTCCCTTTTACCCGCTGTGTACTGTACATGTACAGGAGCTGACACTGAGACACACATGGGCCGTACAGTACCAGACGGGAGTGAATCGCTCCCTTTTACCCGCTGTGTACTGTACATGTACAGGAGCTGACACTGAGACACACACGGGCCGTACAGTCCCAGACGCAGTGAATCGTTCCCTTTTACCCGCTGTGTACTGTACATGTACAGGAGCTGACACTGAGACACACATGGGCTGTACAGTACCAGACGGGAGTGAATCGTTCCCTTTTACCCGCTGTGTGCGGTACATGTACAGGAGCTGACACTGAGACACACACGGGCCGTACAGTACCAGACGGGAGTGAATCGTTCCCTTTTACCCGCTGTGTGCTGTACATGTTCAGGAGCTGACACTGAGACACACATGGGCTGTACAGTACCAGACGGGAGTGAATCGTTCCCTTTTACCCGCTGTGTGCTGTACATGTACAGGAGCTGACACTGAGACACACACGGGCCGTACAGTACCAGACGGGAGTGAATCATTCCCTTTTACCCGCTGTGTGCTGTACATGTACAGGAGCTGACACTGAGACACACACGGGCCGTACAGTACCAGACGGGAGTGAATCGGTCCCTTTTACCCGATGTGTACTGTACATGTACAGGAGCTGACGCTGAGACACACACGGGCCGTACAATCCCAGACGCAGTGAATCGTTCCCTTTTACCCGCTGTGTACTGTACATGTACAGGAGCTGACACTGAGACACACACGGGCCGTACAGTCCCAGACGGAGTGAATCGTTCCCTTTTACCCGCTGTGTGCTGTACATGTACAGGAGCTGACACTGAGACACACACGGGCCGTACAGTAACAGACGGGAGTGAATCGTTCCCTTTTACCCGCTGTGTGCTGTACATGTACAGGAGCTGACACTGAGACACACACGGGCCGTACAGTACCAGACAGGAGTGAATCGTTCCCTTTTACCCACTGTGTACTGTACATGTACAGGAGCTGACACTGAGACACACACGGGCCGTACAGTACCAGACGGGAGTGAATCGGTCCCTTTTACCCGATGTGTACTGTACATGTACAGGAGCTGACACTGAGACACACACGGGCCGTACAGTCCCAGACGGGAGTGAATCGTTCCCTTTACCCGCTGTGTACTGTACATGTACAGGAGCTGACACTGAGACACACACGAGCCATACAGTATCAGACGCAGTGAATCGTTCCCTTGTGTGTTCAAGTCCCACTCCAGAGACAGAAATCTAGACCGACACTCCAGTGCAGTGCTGAGGGAGTGCTGCACTGTCGGAGGTGTCGTCTTTCGGATGAGACATTAAAACCGAGGCCCCGTCTGCTCTCTCAGGCGGACGTAAAAGATCCCATTGAAGAAAAGCAGGGGAGTTTTCCCCGATGTCCTGGCCATTATTTATGCCTCAATCAACTCATTAAAACAGATTACCTGGTCATTATCACAGAGCTGGTTTTGGGAGCTTGCTGTGCGCAATATGTCTGACGTCTTTCCTACATTACAACAGTGGCCACACTCCAAAAGTACATTTAAAACTGTAAAGAGCTTTGAGATGTCCTGAAGGTGCTATAGAAATGCAAGTCATTCTTTTACCCGATGTGTAAACATAAAGCACCATCGGATCCTGGTCTCCTCTGCCAAAAATTTAAGAGGCGGGGTGGGGCCTATTAGAGACAAAGAAGGTGTTGTATGCTTCGAGGCGCAGGGCAAGGCTCGAATACTCAATGAGTACTTTGTATCAGTGTTTACGAAGGAGGTGGATGCTGACAAAAATCAGTAGAAGTGGAAAAGGTAGAAGCAATGGAAGGGATGAAAATTGATAGACAGGATGTACTAGAAAGGCTGGCCATGCTTAGAGTGGACAAGCCGCCTGGTCCAGATGGCTTGCATCCCAGGTTGCTAAGGGAATTGGGGGAGGAGATAGCGGAGATAGAGGAGATAGCATAATTTTCCAATCTTCCCTAGATGCGGGGGAGGTGCCTGAGGATTGGAAAGTGGCAAATGTGACACCATTGTTCAAGAAATGGTGTAAGGACAATCCTAGTAACTACAGGCCGGTCAGTTTAACATCAGTGGTGGATAAAGGTTTAGAAACAATAATCAAGGAAAAAATTAACAGGTACTTGGAGAGGTTTAAGCTAATTAAGGAGAGCCAGCACAGATTTGTAAAAGGCAGATCGTGTTTGACTAATCTAATTGAATTTTTTGATGAAGTAACAGCGGATTGATGAAGGGAATGCAACGGATGTTGTCTACATGGATTTTAGGAAGGTGTTTGACAAAGTATCACATAGAAGACTGGTTAACAAAATTGAGGCTCATGGAATAGGTGGGTCAGTGGCAGCTTGGATAAGGAATTGGCTTAAGGACAGAAAACAGCAAGTTGTGGTAAATGCCTGTTTTTCAGACTGGAGGATGGTAGACTGTGGTGTTCCCCAAGGGTCAGTGCTGGGGCCACTGCTTTTTTTGATATATATAAATGACCTGGATATTGGAATACAGAGTAGAATTTCTAAATTTGCAGATGAGACCAAACTTGGGGGTGCGGCAAACATTGAGGATGATACCAATCGACTGCAACAGGACATAGAAAGGCTAGCAGAATGGGCAGACAAGTGGCAGATGGAATTTAATACAGAGAAGTGTGAGGTGATGCATTTTGGCAGAAGGAACAGGGAGAGGCAATATACACTTAATGGCACAGTTTTAAAGAGTGTGCAGGGACAGAGGGACCTGGGAGTTAATGTGCATAGGTCCCTGAAGGTGGCAGGACATATTGAGAGAGTGGTTAACAAAGCATATGGGATCTTGGGCTTCATAAATAGAGGTATTGAGTAAAAAAGTAGAGAAGTTATGCTGAATCTTTATAAAGCGCTGGTTAGGCCACAACTGGGGTATTGCGTCCAGTTCTGGTCACCACACTTTAGGAAAGATGTGAAAGTCCTTGAGAGGGTGCAGAGGAGATTTACCAGAATGGTTCCGGGGATGGGGGATCTTAGTGATTTGATAGAGGTGTACAAGATTATGACGGATTTGGATAGGCTAGACGGGGAAAGGCTGTTCCCACTAGTTGATGGTACAAGGACTAGGGGACACAGATTTAAGGTTTTGGGCAAGAGATACAGGGGGGATGTGAGGAAAACCTTTTTTACACAGCGAGTGGTGAGGACCAGGAACTCGCTGCCAACGGAAGTGGTGGAAGCGGAGACACTCAGGCCTAGAAATTGAGTTGCCTTAGCGCCGCTTTTGCGGCGCTAGAGGGCCTAGCGCTGCAATTGGCGCCGGCGCCGAAATTGCCTGGGGCCCTTCCGCCGCGCTAGACCGGTAGCGCTGCGCCGGCACCGATGACGTCATCGGTGTGCGCAGCGTCCCGGTTGCCATGGCGACGGGCCCCAGCGCCGAAATTCAGTTGCGGCCGCCTCGCCCGTGGCAGCCGCAACTAAGACTCTGGCAACAGAGTCTTACCTGACTTTGCGCCGGCGCATTAAAGGCCCCGCGGCGGCCGGCCGCTTTCCCGCCGGCCGCCTGGCCGCAGCTCCCTCCCCGGACTTCCCCCCGCCCCCCCCCCCCCGGAACAGAAGCAAGCCCGGCACTTGTCCGAGGTGCCGGGCTCATTTTTAGAACGATTTTCGCGGGCCGCGGCCGGGTGCAGGCAGCTCCTCCTTAAGGGAAGGAGGAGGCCTGCACTTCCCGAACCTGCCGCACCGCAGCGGGCGCCGCAGCGCCGGAATAGCGCCGATATTCAGCACGTAGCGCCAGTTTTCAGGCGCAAACACCTCTCAGCAGCGCCGGCAGCCGTTTGGGCGCAGAATTATTGAATTTTGGGCCCGACCAGCGCGACTTAGCTCCGGCACTAACTTCCGGCGCTAAAGCCCTGGCTGCGCCAAAACTCAATTTCTAGGCCTCAATGTTTTCAAGGGGAGACTGGATAGGCACTTGAGGGAAATAAACTTGCAGGGCTACGGGGATAGAGCGGGGGAATGGGACTGACTGGATTGCTCGACAGAGAGCCGGCACGGACTCGATGAGACAAATGGCCTCCTTCTGTGCCGTTATGACTCTATGGGGGAAAAATGTAGTTCTTTGCGCCTCCCATTAGCGCCTTAAGAGGGCACTAATGGGGCACAAAGCAACTAGCGCCCGGGCGCGGCGATGTTTGCGCCACTCGCGAAATTAACTAGACATTTTGCGGCGGCACTAAACACTACCGCCACGATCTCCTGCGCCGGCAGATTGTGACGTCAGTCGAGTGCGCAACACCCCGGTAGCGCCCCGGACCGGATATTGAGTGGCGCCCCCTGCCTTACCGCCTGCCGCTAGCAACGACAGGTTGAGGGGAGCGTTTTGCAGTCAGAAAGGGACTGGGGGAGCGCTATTTAAAGGCGACCGCTTCCTGCCTTTTTTTGTCGGTGACATTTTTGCACCACGCATTCTGAGAGAGAGAGAGAGACTTCTGGAGAGATTCAACGCTGTGTGAAGGAGTTTTGAGTACTGAGCAGCACTTTGCAGGTTCATTTTGATTTGCCCTTCCCTGCTTCCCCAGCGCTCTGAGGTAGCGCCTCGCTCCTCGGCCTTTGCGCCTTAAGACAGGTGTGAAGCGCCTGATTTAGCGCTCCAATCACCTCCAGGGGCGAAAAAAGACAAGTCTGCTGTCGGAGGCGAGAATTAGCGCCAGGCGCTAAACTTTGCGCACGGCCGATAATGGCGCTCCAAACGGGGCGATACCGAATTTCTCCCCCTATGACTCTCCCAGGGTCATCCTGGAATGCACAGATAAGCCTGGGCCAATGTGCCCTGTAAGTTAACGGACTTTTTCATTAACTGCGCAGTTCCTTCAAATTTCTGCGCATGTGCGGTACTTACACTGGAAAAGGCAGTGAGCGGCCTGTGGGAGACGGAGGAGGTATGGGCCCCATTGTATCTTCTGGGGGTGATTTGGAACAAACATTTCGCAGAAGTGTAAAGGGGTGGGTCCCAGGGATGGGTTATCAGAACAATGAATGCATTATCAGAAGGGAGGACTGCAGCTGGGGTCTGTCACAATGTCTGGGAGGGAGTTAGATCAATGCTTAGAGAATAGTAATGTGTTTGTGGAGACAGAAGGGCAGTAGGGCACTAAGCTCATGGTCTACAGAGCAGCAGTGATACCGGCCCTGCTGTATGCCTCAGAGACATGGACCATGTACCGCAGGCTCCTCAAAGCACTGGAGAGGTACCACCAACGTTGCCTCCGCAAGATCCTGCAAATCCATTGGCAGGATAGGCGCACCAACATCAGTGTTTTTGCTCAGGCCAGCATCCCCAGCATCGAAGCTCTGACCACGCTCAATCAGCTCCGATGGAAGGGTCACACTGTCTGCATGCCCGATACGAGACTCCCAAAACAAGCGCTCTACTCGGAGCTCCGGCACGGCAAGAGAGCCCCAGGTGGGCAGAGGAAACGCTTCAAGGACACCCTCAAAGCCTCCTTGAAAAAGTGTAACATCCCCACTGACACCTGGGAATCCCTGGCCCAAGACCGCACAAAGTGGAGGAGAAGCATCCGGGAAGGCGCCGAATACCTCAAGTCTCTTCGCCGGGAGCAAGCGGAAGCCAAGCGCAAACAGCGCAAGGAGCGCACGTCAACCCAAGCACCCCACCCACCCGCCTCTTCAACCACCGTCTGCCCCACCTGTGACAGGTCCCGCATTGGACTAATCAGTCACCTGCAAACTCATTTTTAATGTGGAAGCAAGTCATCCTCGGTTCCGAGGGACTGCCTAAGAAGAAGAAGGAGGATGAGAATGGAGCTAGCACCAGTAGAGGGGCATGAGGGGCCGAATGGCCTTGGTCTGTTCTGAGATCTGCCCAATTTCTATAGCTAGGCTCCCAGATTTGGTGGATTGACTCGTGATGTAGAAGTACTGGAGTATTTAGCAGACTTGTATTGCTGTGTCACGATTTGTCAAGCATGTTATGTTCATTAATAAATAGACATTCTTATTATGAACACAGCATGGTACCAGGGTGGTGAAGATCTGCTGAAAATTGTGAAAAGCGACATGGAGAATTTGAAGACACCAGAGCGTTTGAAACTCACAGAAAAAATCGACTACAATTGGCAGACTTTTAAACAGCAATTCGAACTCTACATTGCAGCCATCGGATTCGGTACGAAGCCAGACGCAAGGAAGATAGCGTTGCTGCTTACGGTTGCAGGCCCACAGGCGATAGAGGTATTTAATACATTTGTATTTAATCCAGCGGAGAACAGAGACAAATTAGACGATGTGCTACAGAAATTTGATGCACATTGTTCTCCCAAAAAGAATGAGACGTATGAAAGATACATCTTCCGTTCTCGGACACAGCAACAAAATGAGACTTTTGATAGCTTTATAACTGATCTGAAACTGAAAGCACAGACATGTAATTTCTCTGAGCTCAAAGCATCCATGATTCGTGACCAGATTGTGTTTGGTATTCATGATAAAAAAGTCAGGGAACGTCTGTTGAGAGAAACCGAACTAAATTTGGAAAATGCAGTGAAAATATGCCAAGCCAGCGAGCTAGCTCGAAAGCACGCGCAGACTTTCAGTGAAATCAATAATGATGCGATTGTAATGAGTGATAATGCTGCTGTCGGTGCTGTGTCCGATAAGGGGAAGAAACATGGGCAGAACAGAAATGAAAAGCAATCGGAGGATGACATTTTTAATTGTAAACGCTATGGTTACAAACACCAGTTAAGACAATGCCCAGCATTTGGAAAAATGTGCACAAAGTGTAATGGAAAGAATCACTTTGCCAAACAATGCTGTTCAAAAGTACAAACTAAGAAAGGGCAACGAGTTAATGTAATTGAGGACACTGATTTAAGTGAGACATTTTTTGTAGGAATGGTGTCATGTGACTGTTAAGTCCGTGAATGATTGAGACACGGACCAGCAGGAGTGAAAACAAACAAGTCTTTACTGGTGGACGTCAATAGTGAAAACTAACAAACAGAGGCTCTCTAGCGCCTTTTATACAGGGGTGGTCACTGCCGGTACTGCAGTCTGAGACCAGTTATTCTCTTAAAGGTACATACACAACAATTCCTCCCCTTTTAGATAAACAGTACATAACATTCATTTAACAACTAAATGATAACAAATTGCAATCACAATTACTGTTGCTAGATACATTGGTTAAGTTTAAGCAACTATAAGTTCAGTCTTTGAGGAGGCTTCCTGATTCTGTCTGGATAACGCCTCTTTGGGGTATCAGGTTCTTCTGGCAATGTTGAGTCGGGATCAATGTCGTTGTTTGGTTCATCTGCTTCCAATATTACCGGTTCTGCGGTAGCTGCAATTGGAACGTCAATTTCATTACCAGGTGTATCAGATCGTGGTGTGGAGTTGACGTTTTCCAGTGACTCTAGAATCTGGTCAGCGTGGCGTCTTACAATGCTCTCCCCAACGTCCACGGTATACATGAGAGGTCCTTGTCGTGTACAAATCGTTCCTGGCTGCCATTTCTCAGTGCGGTAGTCCTGGGCCAAAACTGGTTGACCTATCTTAAAACTCCTGGTCGGCCTTTCATTCATATTCTGAAACTGCCTGTTCTCCACATCTCTTCGGACGTTTGGCTTAACCAAATCCAAGCGGCATCGTAGTCTTCGATTGAAGAACATCATGGCTGGAGTTTGGTTGGTAACCGCATGTGTCGCATTCCGGTAAGCAAACAAGAAGTTGTCCACCTTGTGTTGTAGGGGTATGTCTTCATTACACATTGCCTTGCTAGCCTTCTTGAAAGTTTGGACAAACCTCTCGGCCAATCCATTAGTGGCTGGATGATATGGGGCAGATGTGTAATGCTTAACACCATTGTTCTTTAAGAACCTCCAGAACTCTTCAGACACAAACTGTGGTCCATTGTCAGAGCAAATCTGTTCAGGCAGCCCATTCCTGGCGAATATGGTTCGCAAAACTGTGATAGTTTTTTCCGTGGTGGTTGAGGACATTTTTATTACCTCTGGCCACTTTGAATGAGCAGCCACTGCAATTAAAAACATCGAGTCCATGAAGGGACCAGCAAAATCAATGTGCACCCGTTGCCATGGAGATGAGGGCCACTCCCATGGATGCAGAGGAGCTTGTGGTGGGGCGTTTTGGACCTGCTGGCATCCTGCACAGCTCTTGGTCATCTCTTCGATTTCTCTATCGATTCCCGGCCACCACACAAACGCTCTGGCTAAGTTCTTCATTTTTACCCCACCCAGATGACCCTCATGAAGCTCATTGAGTACTCTATCCGTCAACTTAGGTGGAATTACTACTCTGGATCCACACATCAAGGTCCCTCTGCACACTGACAGCTGTTCTCTTCTCGGCGAGAATGCTGGCAGCAGTGGTCCGCCATGTGCTGGCCATCCCTTCACCGTTAAATCATAGACCCGTGATAGTGTCGGGTCATTCCGTGTTTCCTTTTCTATGTTTGCATTCATCACAGGGAGACATTCGACTATGGTCGAGTGGAATAACTCCATTGGATCCACTGCAAGGTCTTCTTCTTCCACCATCGGCAACGGTAGGCGTGACAATCCATCAGCATTTCCATGCTGTTTAGTTCCTTTGTACTCGATGTCATATGGGTATGCCCCTAGGAAAAGGGACCATCTCTGCAGCCATTGTGCTGTCATTATCGGTACGCCCTTCTGAGGGTTGAAAATGGAGACAAGAGGTTGATGATCGGTTAGTAGAGTAAATCTTTGACTGTGCAGGTAGTGATTGAACTTCTTCACCCCCCACACTAGGCTGAGGGCCTCTCTGTCAATCTGAGCATAGTTACGCTCGGCAGAAGTTAATGAGCGTGACGCAAAAGCTATCGGCCTCTCTAACCCATCAAGGAACTTATGTGACAGTACCGCCCCAATGCCGTAGGGAGACGCATCACACGCCAGTCTGATCGGCAGTGCTGGGTTGTAGTGAGCCAATACTTCCCTTGAAGTGATTAAGTCCTTACTCTTCTGAAAAGCACGCTTACAATCATCGCTCCATTTCCATGCTACCCCCGTTCGTAGCAGGGCGTTCAGTGGGTGCAAAATTGTCGTCAAATTCAGCAAAAACTTATGATAGTAATTCACCAATCCGAGGAATGACCTCAGTTGCGACACATTTTCAGGCGCTGGGGCCTTAACAACCGCTTCAATTTTGTCAGGGGACTTATGTAACCCCTCTTCAGCAATCACGTGGCCACAATACGATATCTGTTTCTTAAAAAATTCGCACTTGGGGCGGTTGGCTCGCAGCCCATGTTCCCGTAGTCTAGTGAGCACCTGTTCTAGGTTGTTAAGGTGTTCACTGTCATCTTCACCTGTTACAAGGCTGTCGTCCAAGTAACACTGAGTCCCCGGAATCCCTTGCAGGACTTGTTCCATCGCTCTTTGCCATATCGCCGGAGCCGATGCTACTCCGAATACCAATCAATGATACTGGCAAAGACCTTTGTGAGTGTTTATCGTGAGATACTTCCTAGAGGACTCTTCAACCTCCATCTGCAAATATGCTTGTGCTAGGTCAATTTTTGTAAAACGCTTCCCTCCAGACAGTGAGGCGAAGATGTCTTCTATCCTTGGAAGAGGATATTGTACTGTGTGAAGGACAGGGTTCACCGTCACCTTGAAATCCCCACAGATGCGAATCTTCCTTGGCTCTCCGGACTTATTGCTTAACGTTTTCTTCATGACAGGAACGATGGGTGTCGCCCACTCGCTCCAGTCGACCTTAGACAACACGCCCGCCTTCTCCAGATTCTCCAGCTCTGCCTCGACGGCTGGGTGAATTGCATATGGTACCGGTCTTGCTTTGAAAAACTTGGGAACTGCATTCTCTTCTATTTTTATCGAGGCGGTTACGTCTTTAAGCGTGCCCAGTTCTTGTTGAAATACCTCTTTGGCGTTAGCTAAGATTGTTGACAATCGTCCAGGAGTGACGTCTTCATCTTTTTTACCGTCCACCGTCATTGCATGAATGGAATGCCAATCCAAGTTTATCTTCCTGATCCATTCCCGTCCCAATAACGGTGGTCCACCATTTGGCAGTATGTAGAGATACAATTTCCGTATTTTCTTGCCATTGTATTCGACAGGCACCCTTATTTTTCCTCTGGGGTATACTTTTTGCCCCGTATACGTCGTCAAGACGATGGATGTCTCTCTCAAGGGTATGTGTGAAAATAGCCACTCGTAGTCTCGTCGATTCATGACGGTTAGCGCTGATCCTGTATCCAATTCCATTTTAACTTGGGACCCTGCTATCGTGAGGGTGACCCAAATGGTTCAGTGATCCTCTTTTGCGATTACATTGTGAAGTTTGAGACAGCTTAGTCTCCTGTTCTCGGATTCACTATCGCTCATCTGGTCTTCGGAACTACTGTCCGTCATCTTTTGTACTTTCTTGTACGGTTCCTTAGTAGCCTTTTTGTTGTCGCTGGTCTTCTTCCCAGACCTGCAAACTCGTGCAATGTGTCCAATCTTCCCGCATTGTCTGCATATTTTGTCTTTGGACCAGCAGTCCTTCTGGTCATGGTTAGTTCTGCCGCAGCGATAACATTTTGCAAATCCCCGTGACATTTCATGGGTGCCGTATTCCTGTGGTTTTTGTTGAATTTCTGCAGCTCCCCTGGCTGCTGCTTCATACGATACTGCCACGCTGAAAGCCTTATCTAGCGTCAGCTCTTTTTCTGAGAGTAACTTCTTCTGTGTTCCTTCACTCAGGAGTCCACAGACAAATTTGTCCCGTAGGGTATCTGCCAGTCCTGCTCCGAACTGGCAGTGCTTTGATAGCTTGCGTAGTTCTGTAAGATACTCAGCATTGCTCTCATCTTTGTGCTGAGTTCTCCTGTGGAATTTAAATCTTTCTGCTATCAACAGCGGTGCAGGGTTTAAGTGTTCCTGTAGGACAGCAACAATTTCGTTAAAACTCTTCGCCTTCGGTTTGGCTGGAGTAATCAGGTCTCGCAATAGGCCGTACGTTCTAGCGCCCATTAAGTTTAGCAATATCGATGCCTTTTTCCCCTCCGCTATTTCGTTTGCCTCGAAATATACCTCGACTCTTTCCACATACGTGGTCCAGTCCTCTAATGTATTATCAAAAGCAGTGATACAGCCAGTCTTCGGCATCTTGCAAATCTAAAATGGCGCCTCCCGCGCTTTGCCTTCTTCCCCGATTTAACAAAATGGCGCCTCCCGCGCTTTGCCTTCTTCCCCGCTGTTGTTAGTGCTGCTTTCCACGGTTTCTTGCGCGTTAAATATTGATTCTTTTTCTTTTATTATTTTCCCGTCGTGGAGCGGACCCTCTGGAACACTTCCCTCCCTCTTCTTAGGTCCGAACACTGCCCGGCTTCGAAGCACCGGCCGCGCCCTGTGTGCTCCACCCTCTCTCTCTCTCTTTGCCTCCCGACTCGCTGCCCGGCCCCGTTGAAAAGCCACCCGATCGAGCTTCAGCCCGCCGCAGCCCAGGAAGGATCAGAGCACTACCTGCCACCAGCCCGACTAGCTGGGAAACCACAGACTGGTGAACCAAACCTGGCTCTGGACAGTCTCTCCTGCAAGTTTTCAAACCGATGATTGACGGTCGACGCCCGTTTCTCGAGTTTCTTTGGACTCAATTTTTTTTTTCTCTTTCTTCTGGCTCCGACCTTCAACAACGTCGTCTGAGGTGCTGCCGAGTTGCAGGTAAGTTTGTTTCTTACTCGTCGCCAGTGTTAAGTCCGTGAATGATTGAGACACGGACCAGCAGGAGTGAAAACAAACAAGTCTTTACTGGTGGAAGTCAATAGTGAAAACTAACAAACAGAGGCTCTCTAGCGCCTTTTATGCAGGGGTGGTCACTGCCGGTACTGCAGTCTGAGACCAGTATTCTCTTAAAGGTACATACACAACAGTGACAATGTCAAAAAGGATACAGAAAATGTGCAGCCCTCAGAAATGGACAATGCTGAACATAAAGTTAATGCAGTAAAAGAGGACAAATAGATGATCCCACTGCAGGTAAATGGAGCATTAGTTAGCTTTAAACTAGACACTGGGGCAAAAGCAAACTTAATCAGTATGAGTGACATTAACAATATGAAAGAAAAGCCCAAAATACAGAAAAAGTCAGTGTGGTAAACCACTGTTATACCTGTCTGTATGTGTATGTGTATTCCACTAGGTACAGGTCTGGACATGCCTCGGCTGACTCCTCCCACTATTCCAGGTATATAAGTGACTACCTCCCAGTCCCTTAGTATTCTGGACGGGTCGACCACTCGCGACTAGACCTTCATTCTTTAGTTAATAAAAGCCTGGTTGTTACTCGCTTAACCTCAGTCTTTTGAGTAATTGATGATGCATCAATTTTATTAACTAAATTTTTTATAATGGAGAAGATCCTCACACCAGCATGCCTGGACCTGGACAGTCGGGAAGCGGACGCTTCCACCAAGTTTGCTCACTGGCTCACGTGCTTCGAGACATTCCTGACTGCCTCCACTGCGGTCGTAACGGATGCGGACAAACTGTCTGTCCTGATCTCCAAGGTGAACCACCGAGTGTACTCAGTCATCCGGGACGCGACCTCGTACACAGCCGCCCTCCAGCTCCTCAAGACCCAGTACACGCGCCCTGTGAACGAAGTATACGCCAGGCACCTTCTGGGGAGTCGCAAGCAACAACCTGGGGAATCGACTGAGGAATACCTCCAAGCACTGTCCGTGCTTGGCCGGGCCTGTGGGTGTAAGGTGGTAACGCCCGCTAAGTACACGGAGGAACTGATCCGGGATGCCTTCGTAGCGGGCCACAGGTCCAACTACACCCGACAGCGACTGCTGGAGCAGAGTGACCTCACCCTCGACAAAGCCTCCGAAATCGCACTAATGCTGGACGCAGCCTAATGGGGCATGGATGCCTACTCCTCTGCACCGTGGACGCCGTGGGGAACGACAACCTGGGACACGGTAGGACAGCCCCATAGCACCGTGCCACCCCAGCCACAGCCCAACAACGGCCCAACTACCGCAGCAGTGTCCCAAAGCCAGACAGCAGTATCCCAAGGCCAGAAATGCTACTTCTGTGGCCAGGCCAAACACCCCAGAGCGCGCTGCCCGGCGAAGAATGCGACCTGCTCGGGCTGCGGGAAAAAGGGACACTACGCCAGCGTCTGCAAGGCCAAAGCCACCCCGAACGCCAGCAGCGCCGCATGTGGGCCGTGCGAGCCGCCATCTTGGGCCCCCAACAGCGCCGCGTGTGGGCCGTGCGGGCTGCCATCTTGGGCCTCCCCAGCCATGTGCGAACCACCGCAGCAGCAGCCACCTTGGATGACTCCAGCCACATGGGAATCATGGACGCCGCCATCTTGGACACCAGCCGGGACGCAGCAGACCGCCAACCCCCCCCCCATCTGAAACCCGCAGCGACACACCGACCCCTACGCTGGCCTCTGTTACGCTGGACCAAACGAGACCGCACCAACTAGCTCGGTCCAAAATGGACGTTAAGGTAAACAGCCATGCAATAAACTGCCTTTTTGACTCCGGGAGCACAGAGAGCTTCATCCACCCCGACACGGTGCGGCGTTGCTCTCTCCCAGTCCTGCCTGCGCACCAGCGGATTTCTATGGCCTCCGAGTCCCAGTCAGCGGACATTGGCGGCTACTTCGTGGTGGCACTAGTAGTAGACGGGACTGTGTTCAATAATTTTAAACTCCTGGTCCTGCCCGACCTCTGCGCTGCCGTCCTACTGGGGTTGGATTTCCAGTGCCACCTCAAAAGCGTTACGCTGGCGTACGGTGGCCCCCTCCCCCCACTCACAGTCCGCAGCCAGCAGCCTCCAAATTGCCCGCCGCGCACCAGATGCAACCTCTCCACACTCAGAGTCCCACCCCCCCCACTGTTTGCTAACCTCACCCCCGACTGTAAGCCCATCGCCACAAAGAGCAGGCGATACAGTGCCGAGGACAGGGTTTTCATCAAAACCGAAGTGGAGCGGCTCCTGAAGGAGGGGATTATTGAGGGCAGCTCCAGCCCCTGGCGAGCCCAGGTTGTGGTCATTAAGACCGGCGAGAAACAACGCCTGGTCATCGACTACAGCCAAACAATAAACCGCTACACCCTGCTGGACGCCTACCCACTCCCCCGCATAGCTGACATGGTCAACCAGATCGCGCAGTACCGCGTCTTTTCGACCATTGACCTGAAATCAGCGTACTACCAGCTCCCCATCCGCCCTGAAGACCGCCAGTATACTGCTTTTGAGGCAAACGGCCGCCTCTACCACTTCCTTAGGGTTCCCTTCGGCGTTACCAACGGGGTCTCCGTCTTCCAAAGGGAGATGGACCGGATGGTCGATCAAAACGCGCTGCAGGCCACTTTCCCTTACCTAGACAATGTGACCATCTGCGGCCATGACTTGCAGGACCATGACGCAAACCTCGAGAAATTCCTCCGCACCGCCCAACTCCTGAACCTGACATATAACAAGGAGAAGTGCATATTCCGCACAGACCGCCTCGCCATCCTTGGCTGTGTTGTGGAACACGGGGTCATCGGTCCCGACCCGGACCGGATGCGTCCCCTAATGGAACTCCCACTGCCCCACTGCCTAAAAGCTCTGAAGAGGTGCCTAGGGTTTTTTTCCTACTACGCTCAGTGGGTCCCCTACTATGCAGACAAAGCCCGTCCGCTGATCAAAACCACCTCTTTTCCCCTGATGGCAGAGGCCCGCTTGGCCTTCCACCGTATCAAGGAGGACATTGCCAAAGCCACCATGCATGCAGTGGACGAATCCATCCCCTTCCAGGTGGAAAGCGATGCGTCCGACTTCGCTCTGGCCGCCACCCTTAATCAGGCGGGGAGACCTGTGGCATTCTTCTCACGAACCCTCCAGGGCCCGGAGACCAGACACTCTGCGGTCGAGAAGGAGGCCCAGGCTATTGTGGAGGCTGTGCGTCATTGGAGGCACTACCTGGCCGGAAAACGATTTACCCTGCTCACTGACCAGCGTTCAGTTGCTTTTATGTTCAACAACAAGCAGAGGGGCAAAATCAAAAATGACAAGATCTTGAGGTGGAGAATCGAACTTTCCACCTATAATTACGAGATCTTGTACCGGCCTGGGAAGCTCAATGAACCCCCAGATGCCCTATCGCGTGGCACCTGCGCCAGCACGCAGATCGATAGGCTGAGGGCCCTCCACAATGACCTCTGCCACCCGGGGGTCACCAGGTTCTTCCACTTCATCAAGGCCCGCAACCTGCCTTACTCCATTGAGGAGGTCAGGACCATGACCAAGAACTGCCAAGTCTGCGCTGAGTGCAAACCGCACTTTTATAGACCAGACAGAGCCCACCTGATAAAAGCCACTCGCCCTTTCGAACGCCTGAGCGTCGATCTTAAAGGGCCTCTCCCCTCCTCCGACCGCAATGTGTACTTCCTCAACATCATTGACGAGTACTCCCGTTTCCCGTTCACTATCCCCTGCCCGGACATGACCAGTGCCACGGTCATTAAATGTCTGAACAGCCTCTTCACCCTGTTCGGTTTCCCCAGCTATATCCATAGCGACCGGGGCTCATCGTTTATGAGCGACGAACTCCGCCAGTACCTGCTCGCTAGCGGTATAGCCACAAGCAGGACCACCAGTTACAACCCCCGGGGGAACGGACAGGTGGAAAGAGAGAATGCAACAGTTTGGAAGGCTGCCCTACTAGCCTTAAAGTCTAGGGGCCTTCCGACCTCCCGCTGGCAGGAGGTGCTCCCCGATGCGCTCCACTCGATTCGGTCACTGCTCTGCACTGCCACCAATGCCACCCCTCACGAGAAAATGTTTGTCTTCCCAAGGAAGTCCACATCGGGGACAGCGTTACCGCCATGGCTGACGTCCCCAGGGCCGGTACTACTGAGAAGACACGTGAGGACCAATAAAACGGACCCCCTGGTCGAGAAGGTCGACCTCCTCCACGCCAACCCCCAGTACGCTTACATTGCGTACCCGGACGGGCGGGAGGACACAGTCTCCATACGAGACCTCGCACCCTCGGGGACCGCTGTAACCCACTACCCATTACCACCCCCCCCCACGACCCGATATCCAACCCCAGCAGCCGGCTCGCCTTGGACCGTCACCCACGAGGACTACACTCCAGTGCCCCAGCCTACACGGGACGCGACGCCGGAAGCTCCACCACCCCTGCCGTCGCCACGTCGATCACAGCGGCATACAAGACCTCCGGAGAGACTCCAATACACGAACTTTTAAATACACTTCACCCCGCCGGACTCATTTTAAACAAGGGGTGAATGTGGTAAACCACTGTTATACCTGTCTGTATGTGTATGTGTATTCCACTAGGTACAGATCTGGACATGCCTCGGCTGACTCCTCCCACTAGTCCAGGTATATAAGTGACTACCTCCCAGTCCCTTAGTATTCTGGACGGGTCGACCACTCGAGACTAGACCTTCATTCTTTAGTTAATAAAAGCCTGGTTGTTACTCGCTTAACCTCAGTCTTTTGAGTAATTGATGGCGCATCAATCAGTACTACTGAAGGACTATAATGGACAGAAAATAGATAGCTTAGGTGTATGCAGACTTAAAGTGACAGTCAAAGACAAAGTGCATCATCTAATGTTTTCTGTTGTGGCTGAAAGACTTGATTCGATACTAGGTGCCAAAGCTTGTGAAGACTTAGAACTGGTCAAGAGAGTCTACCGTATAAACTGTGCCATAAGCAGACCAGATGACTCAGGTGATGAAGCAGAGAGCCCATCAAGGATGAAAAGGCCAAAGGGTATCCATGTCTTCAAAAAGCCTAGTTTCTCCAAGAAGAAAGAAAAAGACTTTAAGGTCAAAGAAAAGCACAAAGAGGAAAAACACAAGGAGAAAAAGTCCAAAGATATAACCGCAGCAGATGTTGTTAAGCAGTGGAAAGAGAAAAAGAAAAAGAAGAAGCCTGCACCAGAGCAGGAAGCAGTTCCGGTGGATACTCCTTCTTCCCTCAGGCCAATCTTTGGTGTTCCATTAGCCGAGGCTGCTGAGAGGACTATGCTGTATGATGGGATCCAGCTGCCAGCAGTTTTTCGAGAGTGCATTGATTACATTGAGAGTTATGGCATGAAGAGTGAAGGAAACATTGAAACCCTCTCCAAGCAAAGATCGCAAGGAGACCTCGATCTATACAAGAGCAGATTGATGACAATGCCGCAACTGCATCTTGTCATTCACCGCCAGAACAATCTCATGAAGACACATCAGACTTACCCGTGTTGAGAAAATCCACACGTGAAGTAAAAGAGCCTGATAGACTTAATCTTTGAGTACAATGTAAAGCTTTGAAAATGTGTTGACTGTTTTGAAAATGTTTATGTTTATAGAGCACTAACAAAAGTGTTACTGATATTATCTTTATTGTTTTCTTGAAAGTTGATTGATATCGATTTTGTTAAACCTCAAAGAAAGGGGGATGTAGTGATCAATAGCATGTCATTCTATAGTGGACACTAGGTGGAGCCGTAGAGCTGTATATAGCTGCATGTATAAGACTACACTACCCAGCTATATATTATATTAAGACTACATTACCCAGGAGGCTAGGCTACCCACAAGGCAGCAGTCAAGATGGAAGCCTCTACAAGATGCTGTACAAGTCCACATGGGCTCAATAAAGTAACTAGCAAAAGCTAGCTGTGTTCATAATAAGAATGTCTATTTATTAATGAACATAACAAAGCACAGCTGTTGGGTTGCGATATCATTTATGGGACCTATGTGTCCCGGCCATGCAGGCGAGTTTGCCAAGCCTCTGTTTCCTGGTCTGTTTGCCAACCTCTTCTGGTGAGGGTGTGGCCTTTTTAAATGTTGCTCCTGTTCCTGTCGTCTCTGGCTGCTGTCAAGATCGTGTCACAGTTAAAAAAGGAGAAGGTGAGTGTTGTTGGAGGGAGAATGAATAAGCCCATCACCGCATTCTGCCAGGCCAGGAGCAGCCCGGAATTTCCTCAGCAAACCACAGCCAACACAATCTCCCATTGTCCGCCAATGTCAGTCATGACTGAGTCTCATTCTGTGTACTGGCACTAATACGTCATCAAGGCACCGTCTCTCCAATTGTACCTTTGACGATGGTGTCACACACGTCGCACACAATGTCCTTAGGATTAATATTTGTACCAGCCAGGCCTCCCCGTGATGCACACAATCCAATATCATGTTTCAGGCTCTAAAGCATACCAGAGTCTGCTGCTCAGTACAGAGAAACCACCCTCTCCCCACAGCCCCAACAGACCAGGCTTATCCTCTCCCCACAGCCCCAATAGACAATGCTCATTCGCTCCCCACATCCCCAATAGACAATGCTCATTCTCTCCCCACATCCCCAATAGACAATGCTTATTCTCTCCCCACATCCCCAATAGACAATGCTCATTCTCTCCCCACATCCCCAATAGACCAGGCTCATTCTCTCCCCACAGCCCCAATAGACAATGCTCATCCTCTCCCCACATCCCCAATAGACAATGCTCATTCTCTCCCCACAGCCCCAATAGACAATGCTCATTCTCACCCAACAGCCACAATAGACCAGGCTCATCCTCTCCCCACATCCCCAATAGACAATGCTCATCCTCTCCCCACATCCCCAATAGACAATGCTCATTCTCTCCCCACATCCCCAATAGACCAGGCTCATTCTCTCCCCACATCCCCAATAGACCAGGCTCATCCTCTCCCCACAGCCCCAATAGACAATGCTCATTCTCTCCCCACAGCCCCAATAGACAATGCTCATTCTCTCCCCACAGCCCCAATAGACAATGCTCATTCTCTCCCCACAGCCCCAATAGACAATGCTCATTCTCTCCCCACAGCCCCAAGAGACCAGCCTCATTCTCTCTCCATAGTGGCAGATAGAGTACAGGTCTGTCACTGTATAACACTGGGGTACAGTACTGGTGGGTACAGGTCTGTCAGTGTACAACACTGGCGGACTGTACTGGTGGGTACAGGTCTATCACTGTATAACAGTACAGTGCTGGTAGGTACAGGGCTGTCAGTGTATAACACTGGGGTCCAGCACTGGTGGGTACAGGTCTGTCGCTGTGTAATACTGGGGTACAGTACTGGTGGGTGCAAGTCTGTCACTGTATAGCACTGGGGTACAGTACTGGTGGGTACAGGTCTGTCAGTGTATAACACTGGGGGACAGTACTGGTGGGTACAGGTCTGTCACTGTGTAATACTGGGGTACAGTGTTGGTGGGTACAGGTCTGTCACTGTATAACACTGGGGTACAGTACTGGTGGGTACAGGGCTGTCAGTGTATAACACTGGGGTCCAGCACTGGTGGGTACAGGTCTGTCACTGTGTAATACTGGGGTACAGTACTGGTGGATACAGGTCTGTCACTGTATAACATGGATCCAGTACTGATGGGTACAGGTCTGTCACTGTATTACACTGGGGTACAGTACTGGTGGGTACAGGTCTGTCCCTGTATAACACTGGGGTACAGTACTGGTGGGTACAGGTCTGTCACTGTATAGCACTGGGGTACAGTGCTGGTGGGCACAGGTCTGTTACTGTATAACACTGGGGTACAGTACTGGTGGGTGCAGTTCTGTCAATGTATAACACTGGGGTACAGTACAGGTGGGTACAGGTCTGTCACAGTACAACACTGGAGTACAGTACCGTTGGGTTCAGGTCTGTCCCTGTATAACACTGGGGTACAGTACTGGTGGGTACAGGTCTATCACTGTGTAACACTGGGGTACAGTACTGGTGGGTACAGGTCTGTCACTGTGTAACACTGGGGTACAGTACTGGTGGGTACAGGTCTGTCCCTGTATAACACTGGGGTACAGTACTGGTGGGTACAGGTCTGTCACTGTGTAACACTGGGGTACAGTACTGGTGGGTACAGGTCTGTCACTGTGTAACACTGGGGTACAGTACTGTTGGGTACAGGTCTGTCACTGTATACCACTGGGGTACAGTACTGGTGGGTACAGGTCTGTCATTGTGTAACACTGGGGTACAGTACTGGTGGGTACAGGTCTGTCACTGTATATCACTGGGGTACAGTACTGGTGGGTACAGGTCTGTCCCTGTATAACACGGGTCCAGTACTGGTGGGTACAGGTCTGTCACTGTGTAACACTGTGGTACAGTACTGGTGGGTACAGGTCTGTCACTGTATAACACTGGGGTACAGTACTGGTGGGTACAGGTCTGTCCCTGTATAACACTGCGGTCCAGTACTGGTGGGTACAGGTCTGTTACTGTATAACACTGGGGTACAGTACTGGTGGGTACAGGTCTGTCACTGTATAGCATTGGGATACAGTACTGGTGGGTACAGGTCTGTTACTGTATAACACTGGGGTACAGTACTGGTGGGTACAGGTCTGTCGCTGTATAAAACTGGGGTACAATATTGGTGGGTACAGGTCTGTCACTGTATAACACTGGGGTACAGTACTGGTGGGTACATGTCTGTCACTGTATAGCACTGGGGTACAGTACTGGTGGGTGCAGGTCTGTCAATGTATAACACTAGGGTACAGTACTGGTGGGTACAGGTCTGTCGCTGTATAACGCTGGGGTACAGTACTGGTGGGTACAGGTCTGTCACTGTGTAACACTGGGGTACAGTACTGGTGGATACAGGTCTGTCACTGTATAACACGGATCCAGTACTGATGGGTACAGGTCTGTCACTGTATAACACTGGGGTACAGTACTGGTGGGTACAGGTCTGTCCCTGTATAACACTGGGGTACAGTACTGGTGGGTACAGGTCTGTCACTGTATAGCACTGGGGTACAGTGCTGGTGGGCACAGGTCTGTTAATGTATAACACTGGGGTACAGTACTGGTGGGTGCAGTTCTGTCAATGTATAACACTGGGGTACAGTACTGGTGGGTACAGGTCTGTCACAGTACAACACTGGAGTACAGTACCGTTGGGTTCAGGTCTGTCCCTGTATAACACTGGGGTACAGTACTGGTGGGTACAGGTCTATCACTGTGTAACACTGGGGTACAGTACTGGTGGGTACAGGTCTGTCACTGTGTAAAACTGGGGTAAAGTACTGGTGGGTACAGGTCTGTCCCTGTATAACACTGGGGTACAGTACTGGTGGGTACAGGTCTGTCACTGTGTAACACTGGGGTACAGTACTGGTGGGTACAGGTCTGTCACTGTGTAACACTGGGGTACAGTACTGTTGGGTACAGGTCTGTCACTGTATACCACTGGGGTACAGTACTGGTGGGTACAGGTCTGTCATTGTGTAACACTGGGGTACAGTACTGGTGGGTACAGGTCTGTCACTGTATATCACTGGGGTACAGTACTGGTGGGTACAGGTCTGTCCCTGTATAACACGGGTCCAGTACTGGTGGGTACAGGTCTGTCACTGTGTAACACTGTGGTACAGTACTGGTGGGTACAGGTCTGTCACTGTATAACACTGGGGTACAGTACTGGTGGGTACAGGTCTGTCCCTGTATAACACTGCGGTCCAGTACTGGTGGGTACAGGTCTGTTACTGTATAACACTGGGGTACAGTACTGGTGGGTACAGGTCTGTCACTGTATAGCATTGTGATACAGTACTGGTGGGTACAGGTCTGTTACTGTATAACACTGGGGTACAGTACTGGTGGGTACAGGTCTGTCGCTGTATAAAACTGGGGTACAATATTGGTGGGTACAGGTCAGTCACTGTATAACACTGGGGTACAGTACTGGTGGGTACAGGTCTGTCACTGTATAGCACTGGGGTACAGTACTGGTGGGTGCAGGTCTGTCAATGTATAACACTAGGGTACAGTACTGGTGGGTACAGGTCTGTCGCTGTATAACGCTGGGGTACAGTACTGGTGGGTACAGGTCTGTCACTGTGTAACACTGGGGTACAGTACTGGTGGGTACAGGTCTGTCACTGTATAACACTGGGGTACAGTACTGGTGGGTACAGGTCTGTCACTGTATAACACTGGGGTACAGTACTGGCGGGTACAGGTCTGTCACTGTATAACACTGGGGTACAGTACTGGCGGGTACAGGTCTGTCACTGTATAACACTGGGGTACAGTACTGGCGGGTACAGGTCTGTCACTGTATAACACTGGGGTACAGTACTGGTGGGTACAGGTCTGTCACTGTGTAACACTGGGGTACAGTACTGGTGGGTACAGGTCTGTCACTGTATAACACTGGGGTACAGTACCGGTGGGTACAGGTCTGTCGCTGTATAACACTGGGGTACAGTACTCGTGGGTACAGGTCTGTCACTGTATAACACTGGGGTATAGTACTGGTGGGTACAGGTCTCTCCCTGTATAACACTGGGGTACAGTACTGGTGGGTACAGCACTGCCACTGTATAACACTGGGGTGCAGTACTGGTGGGTACAGGTCTGTCACTGTATAACACTGGGGTACAGTACTGGTGGGTACAGGTCTGTCACTGTATAACACTGGGGTACAGTACTGGTGGGCACAGGTCTGTCACTGTATAACACTGGGGTACAGTACTGGTGGGTTCAGGTCTGTCACTGTATAACACTGGGGTACAGTACTGGTGGGTACAGGTCTGTCACTGTATAACACTGGGGTACAGTACTGGTGGGTACAGGTCTGTCACTGTATAACACTGGGGTACAGTACTGGTGGGTACAGGTCTGTCACTGTATAACACTGGGGTATTGTACTGGCGGGTACAGGTCTGTTGTTGTATAACACTGGGGTAGAGTACTGGTGAGTACTGGTCTGTCACTGTATAACACTGGGGTACAGTACTGGTGGGTACAGGTCTGTCCCTGTATAACACTGGGGTACAGTACTGGTGGGCACAGCTCTGTCACTGTATAACACTGTGGTACAGTACTGGTGGGTACAGGTCTGTCACTGTATAACACTGGGGTACAGTACTGGTGGGTACAGGTCTGTCCCTGTATAACACTGCGGTCCAGTACTGGTGGGTACAGGTCTGTTATTGTATAACACTGGGGTACAGTACTGGTGGGTACAGGTCTGTCACTGTATAGCATTGGGATACAGTACTGGTGGGTACAGGTCTGTTACTGTATAACACTGGGGTACAGTACTGGTGGGTACAGGTCTGTCGCTGTATAAAACTGGGGTACAATATTGGTGGGTACAGGTCTGTCACTGTATAACACTGGGGTACAGTACTGGTGGGTACAGGTCTGTCACTGTATAGCACTGGGGTACAGTACTGGTGGGTGCAGGTCTGTCAATGTATAACACTAGGGTACAGTACTGGTGGGTACAGGTCTGTCGCTGTATAACGCTGGGGTACAGTACTGGTGGGTACAGGTCTGTCACTGTGTAACACTGGGGTACAGTACTGGTGGATACAGGTCTGTCACTGTATAACACGGATCCAGTACTGATGGGTACAGGTCTGTCACTGTATAACACTGGGGTACAGTACTGGTGGGTACAGGTCTGTCCCTGTATAACACTGGGGTACAGTACTGGTGGGTACAGGTCTGTCACTGTATAGCACTGGGGTACAGTGCTGGTGGGCACAGGTCTGTTACTGTATAACACTGGGGTACAGTACTGGTGGGTGCAGTTCTGTCAATGTATAACACTGGGGTACAGTACTGGTGTGTACAGGTCTGTCACAGTACAACACTGGAGTACAGTACCGTTGGGTTCAGGTCTGTCCCTGTACAACACTGGGGTACAGTACTGGTGGGTACAGGTCTATCACTGTGTAACACTGGGGTACAGTACTGGTGGGTACAGGTCTGTCACTGTGTAACACTGGGGTACAGTACTGGTGGGTACAGGTCTGTCCCTGTATAACACTGGGGTACAGTACTGGTGGGTACAGGTCTGTCACTGTGTAACACGGGGGTACAGTACTGGTGGGTTCAGGTCTGTCACTGTATAACACTGGGGTACAGTACTGGTGGGTACAGGTCTGTCACTGTGTAACACTGGGGTACAGTACTGTTGGGTACAGGTCTGTCATTGTGTAACACTGGGGTACAGTACTGGTGGGTACAGGTCTGTCACTGTATATCACTGGGGTACAGTACTGGTGGGTACAGGTCTGTCCCTGTATAACACGGGTCCAGTACTGGTGGGTACAGGTCTGTCACTGTATATCACTAGGGTACAGTACTGGTGGGTACAGGTCAGTCACTGTATAACACTGGGTACAGTACTGGTGGGTACAGGTCTGTCCCTGTATAACACTGCGGTCCAGTACTGGTGGGTACAGGTCTGTTACTGTATAACACTGGGGTACAGTACTGGTGGGTACAGGTCTGTCGCTGTATAAAACTGGGGTACAATATTGGTGGGTACAGGTCAGTCACTGTATAACACTGGGGTACAGTACTGGTGGGTACAGGTCTGTCACTGTATAGCACTGGGGTACAGTACTGGTGGGTGCAGGTCTGTCAATGTATAACACTAGGGTACAGTACTGGTGGGTACAGGTCTGTCGCTGTATAACGCTGGGGTACAGTACTGGTGGGTACAGGTCTGTCACTGTGTAACACTGGGGTACAGTACTGGTGGGTACAGGTCTGTCACTGTATAACACTGGGGTACAGTACTGGTGGGTACAGGTCTGTCACTGTATAACACTGGGGTACAGTACTGGCGGGTACAGGTCTGTCACTGTATAACACTGGGGTACAGTACTGGCGGGTACAGGTCTGTCACTGTATAACACTGGGGTACAGTACTGGCGGGTACAGGTCTGTCACTGTATAACACTGGGGTACAGTACTGGTGGGTACAGGTCTGTCACTGTGTAACACTGGGGTACAGTACTGGTGGGTACAGGTCTGTCACTGTATAACACTGGGGTACAGTACCGGTGGGTACAGGTCTGTCGCTGTATAACACTGGGGTACAGTACTCGTGGGTACAGGTCTGTCACTGTATAACACTGGGGTATAGTACTGGTGGGTACAGGTCTCTCCCTGTATAACACTGGGGTACAGTACTGGTGGGTACAGCACTGCCACTGTATAACACTGGGGTGCAGTACTGGTGGGTACAGGTCTGTCACTGTATAACACTGGGGTACAGTACTGGTGGGTACAGGTCTGTCACTGTATAATACTGGGGTACAGTACTGGTGGGCACAGGTCTGTCACTGTATAACACTGGGGTACAGTACTGGTGGGTTCAGGTCTGTCACTGTATAACACTGGGGTACAGTACTGGTGGGTACAGGTCTGTCACTGTATAACACTGGGGTACAGTACTGGTGGGTACAGGTCTGTCACTGTATAACACTGGGGTACAGTACTGGTGGGTACAGGTCTGTCACTGTATAACACTGGGGTATTGTACTGGCGGGTACAGGTCTGTTGTTGTATAACACTGGGGTAGAGTACTGGTGAGTACTGGTCTGTCACTGTATAACACTGGGGTACAGTACTGGTGGGTACAGGTCTGTCCCTGTATAACACTGGGGTACAGTACTGGTGGGCACAGCTCTGTCACTGTATAACACTGTGGTACAGTACTGGTGGGTACAGGTCTGTCACTGTATAACACTGGGGTACAGTACTGGTGGGTACAGGTCTGTCCCTGTATAACACTGCGGTCCAGTACTGGTGGGTACAGGTCTGTTATTGTATAACACTGGGGTACAGTACTGGTGGGTACAGGTCTGTCACTGTATAGCATTGGGATACAGTACTGGTGGGTACAGGTCTGTTACTGTATAACACTGGGGTACAGTACTGGTGGGTACAGGTCTGTCGCTGTATAAAACTGGGGTACAATATTGGTGGGTACAGGTCTGTCACTGTATAACACTGGGGTACAGTACTGGTGGGTACAGGTCTGTCACTGTATAGCACTGGGGTACAGTACTGGTGGGTGCAGGTCTGTCAATGTATAACACTAGGGTACAGTACTGGTGGGTACAGGTCTGTCGCTGTATAACGCTGGGGTACAGTACTGGTGGGTACAGGTCTGTCACTGTGTAACACTGGGGTACAGTACTGGTGGATACAGGTCTGTCACTGTATAACACGGATCCAGTACTGATGGGTACAGGTCTGTCACTGTATAACACTGGGGTACAGTACTGGTGGGTACAGGTCTGTCCCTGTATAACACTGGGGTACAGTACTGGTGGGTACAGGTCTGTCACTGTATAGCACTGGGGTACAGTGCTGGTGGGCACAGGTCTGTTACTGTATAACACTGGGGTACAGTACTGGTGGGTGCAGTTCTGTCAATGTATAACACTGGGGTACAGTACTGGTGTGTACAGGTCTGTCACAGTACAACACTGGAGTACAGTACCGTTGGGTTCAGGTCTGTCCCTGTACAACACTGGGGTACAGTACTGGTGGGTACAGGTCTATCACTGTGTAACACTGGGGTACAGTACTGGTGGGTACAGGTCTGTCACTGTGTAACACTGGGGTACAGTACTGGTGGGTACAGGTCTGTCCCTGTATAACACTGGGGTACAGTACTGGTGGGTACAGGTCTGTCACTGTGTAACACGGGGGTACAGTACTGGTGGGTTCAGGTCTGTCACTGTATAACACTGGGGTACAGTACTGGTGGGTACAGGTCTGTCACTGTGTAACACTGGGGTACAGTACTGTTGGGTACAGGTCTGTCATTGTGTAACACTGGGGTACAGTACTGGTGGGTACAGGTCTGTCACTGTATATCACTGGGGTACAGTACTGGTGGGTACAGGTCTGTCCCTGTATAACACGGGTCCAGTACTGGTGGGTACAGGTCTGTCACTGTATATCACTAGGGTACAGTACTGGTGGGTACAGGTCTGTCACTGTATAACACTGGGTACAGTACTGGTGGGTACAGGTCTGTCCCTGTATAACACTGCGGTCCAGTACTGGTGGGTACAGGTCTGTTACTGTATAACACTGGGGTACAGTACTGGTGGGTACAGGTCTGTCGCTGTATAAAACTGGGGTACAATATTGGTGGGTACAGGTCAGTCACTGTATAACACTGGGGTACAGTACTGGTGGGTACAGGTCTGTCACTGTATAGCACTGGGGTACAGTACTGGTGGGTACAGGTCTGTCCCTGTATAACACGGGTCCAGTACTGGTGGGTACAGGTCTGTCACTGTATATCACTAGGGTACAGTACTGGTGGGTACAGGTCTGTCACTGTATAACACTGGGTACAGTACTGGTGGGTACAGGTCTGTCCCTGTATAACACTGCGGTCCAGTACTGGTGGGTACAGGTCTGTTACTGTATAACACTGGGGTACAGTACTGGTGGGTACAGGTCTGTCACTGTATAGCATTGGGATACAGTACTGGTGGGTACAGGTCTGTTACTGTATAACACTGGGGTACAGTACTGGTGGGTACAGGTCTGTCACTGTATAATACTGGGGTACAGTACTGGTGGGCACAGGTCTGTCACTGTATAACACTGGGGTACAGTACTGGTGGGTTCAGGTCTGTCACTGTATAACACTGGGGTACAGTACTGGTGGGTACAGGTCTGTCACTGTATAACACTGGGGTACAGTACTGGTGGGTACAGGTCTGTCACTGTATAACACTGGGGTACAGTACTGGTGGGTACAGGTCTGTCACTGTATAACACTGGGGTATTGTACTGGCGGGTACAGGTCTGTTGTTGTATAACACTGGGGTAGAGTACTGGTGAGTACTGGTCTGTCACTGTATAACACTGGGGTACAGTACTGGTGGGTACAGGTCTGTCCCTGTATAACACTGGGGTACAGTACTGGTGGGCACAGCTCTGTCACTGTATAACACTGTGGTACAGTACTGGTGGGTACAGGTCTGTCACTGTATAACACTGGGGTACAGTACTGGTGGGTACAGGTCTGTCCCTGTATAACACTGCGGTCCAGTACTGGTGGGTACAGGTCTGTTATTGTATAACACTGGGGTACAGTACTGGTGGGTACAGGTCTGTCACTGTATAGCATTGGGATACAGTACTGGTGGGTACAGGTCTGTTACTGTATAACACTGGGGTACAGTACTGGTGGGTACAGGTCTGTCGCTGTATAAAACTGGGGTACAATATTGGTGGGTACAGGTCTGTCACTGTATAACACTGGGGTACAGTACTGGTGGGTACAGGTCTGTCACTGTATAGCACTGGGGTACAGTACTGGTGGGTGCAGGTCTGTCAATGTATAACACTAGGGTACAGTACTGGTGGGTACAGGTCTGTCGCTGTATAACGCTGGGGTACAGTACTGGTGGGTACAGGTCTGTCACTGTGTAACACTGGGGTACAGTACTGGTGGATACAGGTCTGTCACTGTATAACACGGATCCAGTACTGATGGGTACAGGTCTGTCACTGTATAACACTGGGGTACAGTACTGGTGGGTACAGGTCTGTCCCTGTATAACACTGGGGTACAGTACTGGTGGGTACAGGTCTGTCACTGTATAGCACTGGGGTACAGTGCTGGTGGGCACAGGTCTGTTACTGTATAACACTGGGGTACAGTACTGGTGGGTGCAGTTCTGTCAATGTATAACACTGGGGTACAGTACTGGTGTGTACAGGTCTGTCACAGTACAACACTGGAGTACAGTACCGTTGGGTTCAGGTCTGTCCCTGTACAACACTGGGGTACAGTACTGGTGGGTACAGGTCTATCACTGTGTAACACTGGGGTACAGTACTGGTGGGTACAGGTCTGTCACTGTGTAACACTGGGGTACAGTACTGGTGGGTACAGGTCTGTCCCTGTATAACACTGGGGTACAGTACTGGTGGGTACAGGTCTGTCACTGTGTAACACGGGGGTACAGTACTGGTGGGTTCAGGTCTGTCACTGTATAACACTGGGGTACAGTACTGGTGGGTACAGGTCTGTCACTGTGTAACACTGGGGTACAGTACTGTTGGGTACAGGTCTGTCATTGTGTAACACTGGGGTACAGTACTGGTGGGTACAGGTCTGTCACTGTATATCACTGGGGTACAGTACTGGTGGGTACAGGTCTGTCCCTGTATAACACGGGTCCAGTACTGGTGGGTACAGGTCTGTCACTGTATATCACTAGGGTACAGTACTGGTGGGTACAGGTCTGTCACTGTATAACACTGGGTACAGTACTGGTGGGTACAGGTCTGTCCCTGTATAACACTGCGGTCCAGTACTGGTGGGTACAGGTCTGTTACTGTATAACACTGGGGTACAGTACTGGTGGGTACAGGTCTGTCGCTGTATAAAACTGGGGTACAATATTGGTGGGTACAGGTCAGTCACTGTATAACACTGGGGTACAGTACTGGTGGGTACAGGTCTGTCACTGTATAGCACTGGGGTACAGTACTGGTGGGTACAGGTCTGTCCCTGTATAACACGGGTCCAGTACTGGTGGGTACAGGTCTGTCACTGTATATCACTAGGGTACAGTACTGGTGGGTACAGGTCTGTCACTGTATAACACTGGGTACAGTACTGGTGGGTACAGGTCTGTCCCTGTATAACACTGCGGTCCAGTACTGGTGGGTACAGGTCTGTTACTGTATAACACTGGGGTACAGTACTGGTGGGTACAGGTCTGTCACTGTATAGCATTGGGATACAGTACTGGTGGGTACAGGTCTGTTACTGTATAACACTGGGGTACAGTACTGGTGGGTACAGGTCTGTCGCTGTATAAAACTGGGGTACAATATTGGTGGGTACAGGTCAGTCACTGTATAACACTGGGGTACAGTACTGGTGGGTACAGGTCTGTCCCTGTATAACACGGGTCCAGTACTGGTGGGTACAGGTCTGTCACTGTATATCACTAGGGTACAGTACTGGTGGGTACAGGTCTGTCACTGTATAACACTGGGTACAGTACTGGTGGGTACAGGTCTGTCCCTGTATAACACTGCGGTCCAGTACTGGTGGGTACAGGTCTGTTACTGTATAACACTGGGGTACAGTACTGGTGGGTACAGGTCTGTCACTGTATAGCATTGGGATACAGTACTGGTGGGTACAGGTCTGTTACTGTATAACACTGGGGTACAGTACTGGTGGGTACAGGTCTGTCGCTGTATAAAACTGGGGTACAATATTGGTGGGTACAGGTCAGTCACTGTATAACACTGGGGTACAGTACTGGTGGGTACAGGTCTGTCACTGTATAGCACTGGGGTACAGTACTGGTGGGTGCAGGCCTGTCAATGTATAACACTAGGGTACAGTACTGGTGGGTACAGGTCTGTCGCTGTATAACGCTGGGGTACAGTACTGGTGGGTACAGGTCTGTCACTGTGTAACACTGGGGTACAGTACTGGTGGATACAGGTCTGTCACTGTATAACACGGATCCAGTACTGATGGGTACAGGTCTGTCACTGTATAACACTGGGGTACAGTACTGGTGGGTACAGGTCTGTCACTGTATAGCACTGGGGTACAGTGCTGGTGGGCACAGGTCTGTTAATGTATAACACTGGGGTACAGTACTGGTGGGTGCAGTTCTGTCAATGTATAACACTGGGGTACAGTACTGGTGGGTACAGGTCTGTTAATGTATAACACTGCGGTCCAGTACTGGTGGGTACAGGTCTGTTACTGTATAACACTGGGGTACAGTACTGGTGGGTACAGGTCTGTCACTGTATAGCATTGTGTTACAGTACTGGTGGGTACAGGTCTGTTACTGTATAACACTGGGGTACAGTACTGGTGGGTACAGGTCTGTCGCTGTATAAAACTGGGGTACAATATTGGTGGGTACAGGTCAGTCACTGTATAACACTGGGGTACAGTACTGGTGGGTACAGGTCTGTCACTGTATAGCACTGGGGTACAGTACTGGTGGGTGCAGGTCTGTCAATGTATAACACTAGGGTACAGTACTGGTGGGTACAGGTCTGTCGCTGTATAACGCTGGGGTACAGTACTGGTGGGTACAGGTCTGTCACTGTGTAACACTGGGGTACAATACTGGTGGGTACAGGTCTGTCACTGTATAACACTGGGGTACAGTACTGGTGGGTACAGGTCTGTCACTGTATAACACTGGGGTACAGTACTGGCGGGTACAGGTCTGTCACTGTATAACACTGGGGTACAGTACTGGCGGGTACAGGTCTGTCACTGTATAACACTGGGGTACAGTACTGGCGGGTACAGGTCTGTCACTGTATAACACTGGGGTACAGTACTGGTGGGTACAGGTCTGTCACTGTGTAACACTGGGGTACAGTACTGGTGGGTACAGGTCTGTCACTGTATAACACTGGGGTACAGTACCGGTGGGTACAGGTCTGTCGCTGTATAACACTGGGGTACAGTACTCGTGGGTACAGGTCTGTCACTGTATAACACTGGGGTATAGTACTGGTGGGTACAGGTCTCTCCCTGTATAACACTGGGGTACAGTACTGGTGGGTACAGCACTGCCACTGTATAACACTGGGGTGCAGTACTGGTGGGTACAGGTCTGTCACTGTATAACACTGGGGTACAGTACTGGTGGGTACAGGTCTGTCACTGTATAACACTGGGGTACAGTACTGGTGGGCACAGGTCTGTCACTGTATAACACTGGGGTACAGTACTGGTGGGTTCAGGTCTGTCACTGTATAACACTGGGGTACAGTACTGGTGGGTACAGGTCTGTCACTGTATAACACTGGGGTACAGTACTGGTGGGTACAGGTCTGTCACTGTATAACACTGGGGTACAGTACTGGTGGGTACAGGTCTGTCACTGTATAACACTGGGGTATTGTACTGGCGGGTACAGGTCTGTTGTTGTATAACACTGGGGTAGAGTACTGGTGAGTACTGGTCTGTCACTGTATAACACTGGGGTACAGTACTGGTGGGTACAGGTCTGTCCCTGTATAACACTGGGGTACAGTACTGGTGGGCACAGCTCTGTCACTGTATAACACTGTGGTACAGTACTGGTGGGTACAGGTCTGTCACTGTATAACACTGGGGTACAGTACTGGTGGGTACAGGTCTGTCCCTGTATAACACTGCGGTCCAGTACTGGTGGGTACAGGTCTGTTATTGTATAACACTGGGGTACAGTACTGGTGGGTACAGGTCTGTCACTGTATAGCATTGGGATACAGTACTGGTGGGTACAGGTCTGTTACTGTATAACACTGGGGTACAGTACTGGTGGGTACAGGTCTGTCGCTGTATAAAACTGGGGTACAATATTGGTGGGTACAGGTCTGTCACTGTATAACACTGGGGTACAGTACTGGTGGGTACAGGTCTGTCACTGTATAGCACTGGGGTACAGTACTGGTGGGTGCAGGTCTGTCAATGTATAACACTAGGGTACAGTACTGGTGGGTACAGGTCTGTCGCTGTATAACGCTGGGGTACAGTACTGGTGGGTACAGGTCTGTCACTGTGTAACACTGGGGTACAGTACTGGTGGATACAGGTCTGTCACTGTATAACACGGATCCAGTACTGATGGGTACAGGTCTGTCACTGTATAACACTGGGGTACAGTACTGGTGGGTACAGGTCTGTCCCTGTATAACACTGGGGTACAGTACTGGTGGGTACAGGTCTGTCACTGTATAGCACTGGGGTACAGTGCTGGTGGGCACAGGTCTGTTACTGTATAACACTGGGGTACAGTACTGGTGGGTGCAGTTCTGTCAATGTATAACACTGGGGTACAGTACTGGTGTGTACAGGTCTGTCACAGTACAACACTGGAGTACAGTACCGTTGGGTTCAGGTCTGTCCCTGTACAACACTGGGGTACAGTACTGGTGGGTACAGGTCTATCACTGTGTAACACTGGGGTACAGTACTGGTGGGTACAGGTCTGTCACTGTGTAACACTGGGGTACAGTACTGGTGGGTACAGGTCTGTCCCTGTATAACACTGGGGTACAGTACTGGTGGGTACAGGTCTGTCACTGTGTAACACGGGGGTACAGTACTGGTGGGTTCAGGTCTGTCACTGTATAACACTGGGGTACAGTACTGGTGGGTACAGGTCTGTCACTGTGTAACACTGGGGTACAGTACTGTTGGGTACAGGTCTGTCATTGTGTAACACTGGGGTACAGTACTGGTGGGTACAGGTCTGTCACTGTATATCACTGGGGTACAGTACTGGTGGGTACAGGTCTGTCCCTGTATAACACGGGTCCAGTACTGGTGGGTACAGGTCTGTCACTGTATATCACTAGGGTACAGTACTGGTGGGTACAGGTCTGTCACTGTATAACACTGGGTACAGTACTGGTGGGTACAGGTCTGTCCCTGTATAACACTGCGGTCCAGTACTGGTGGGTACAGGTCTGTTACTGTATAACACTGGGGTACAGTACTGGTGGGTACAGGTCTGTCGCTGTATAAAACTGGGGTACAATATTGGTGGGTACAGGTCAGTCACTGTATAACACTGGGGTACAGTACTGGTGGGTACAGGTCTGTCACTGTATAGCACTGGGGTACAGTACTGGTGGGTACAGGTCTGTCCCTGTATAACACGGGTCCAGTACTGGTGGGTACAGGTCTGTCACTGTATATCACTAGGGTACAGTACTGGTGGGTACAGGTCTGTCACTGTATAACACTGGGTACAGTACTGGTGGGTACAGGTCTGTCCCTGTATAACACTGCGGTCCAGTACTGGTGGGTACAGGTCTGTTACTGTATAACACTGGGGTACAGTACTGGTGGGTACAGGTCTGTCACTGTATAGCATTGGGATACAGTACTGGTGGGTACAGGTCTGTTACTGTATAACACTGGGGTACAGTACTGGTGGGTACAGGTCTGTCGCTGTATAAAACTGGGGTACAATATTGGTGGGTACAGGTCAGTCACTGTATAACACTGGGGTACAGTACTGGTGGGTACAGGTCTGTCCCTGTATAACACGGGTCCAGTACTGGTGGGTACAGGTCTGTCACTGTATATCACTAGGGTACAGTACTGGTGGGTACAGGTCTGTCACTGTATAACACTGGGTACAGTACTGGTGGGTACAGGTCTGTCCCTGTATAACACTGCGGTCCAGTACTGGTGGGTACAGGTCTGTTACTGTATAACACTGGGGTACAGTACTGGTGGGTACAGGTCTGTCACTGTATAGCATTGGGATACAGTACTGGTGGGTACAGGTCTGTTACTGTATAACACTGGGGTACAGTACTGGTGGGTACAGGTCTGTCGCTGTATAAAACTGGGGTACAATATTGGTGGGTACAGGTCAGTCACTGTATAACACTGGGGTACAGTACTGGTGGGTACAGGTCTGTCACTGTATAGCACTGGGGTACAGTACTGGTGGGTGCAGGCCTGTCAATGTATAACACTAGGGTACAGTACTGGTGGGTACAGGTCTGTCGCTGTATAACGCTGGGGTACAGTACTGGTGGGTACAGGTCTGTCACTGTGTAACACTGGGGTACAGTACTGGTGGATACAGGTCTGTCACTGTATAACACGGATCCAGTACTGATGGGTACAGGTCTGTCACTGTATAACACTGGGGTACAGTACTGGTGGGTACAGGTCTGTCACTGTATAGCACTGGGGTACAGTGCTGGTGGGCACAGGTCTGTTAATGTATAACACTGGGGTACAGTACTGGTGGGTGCAGTTCTGTCAATGTATAACACTGGGGTACAGTACTGGTGGGTACAGGTCTGTCACAGTACAACACTGGAGTACAGTACCGTTGGGTTCAGGTCTGTCCCTGTATAACACTGGGGTACAGTACTGGTGGGTACAGGTCTATCACTGTGTAACACTGGGGTACAGTACTGGTGGGTACAGGTCTGTCACTGTGTAAAACTGGGGTAAAGTACTGGTGGGTACAGGTCTGTCCCTGTATAATACTGGGGTACAGTACTGGTGGGTACAGGTCTGTCACTGTGTAACACTGGGGTACAGTACTGGTGGGTACAGGTCTGTCACTGCGTAACACTGGGGTACAGTACTGTTGGGTACAGGTCTGTCATTGTGTAACACTGGGGTACAGTACTGGTGGGTACAGGTCTGTCACTGTATATCACTGGGGTACAGTACTGGTGGGTACAGGTCTGTCCCTGTATAACACAGGTCCAGTACTGGTGGGTACAGGTCTGTCACTGTATATCACTAGGGTACAGTACTGGTGGGTACAGGTCTGTCACTGTATAACACTGGGTACAGTACTGGTGGGTACAGGTCTGTCCCTGTATAACACTGCGGTCCAGTACTGGTGGGTACAGGTCTGTTACTGTATAACACTGGGGTACAGTACTGGTGGGTACAGGTCTGTCACTGTATAGCATTGGGATACAGTACTGGTGGGTACAGGTCTGTTACTGTATAACACTGGGGTACAGTACTGGTGGGTACAGGTCTGTCGCTGTATAAAACTGGGGTACAATATTGGTGGGTACAGGTCAGTCACTGTATAACACTGGGGTACAGTACTGGTGGGTACAGGTCTGTCACTGTATAGCACTGGGGTACAGTACTGGTGGGTGCAGGTCTGTCAATGTATAACACTAGGGTACAGTACTGGTGGGTACAGGTCTGTCGCTGTATAACGCTGGGGTACAGTACTGGTGGGTACAGGTCTGTCACTGTGTAACACTGGGGTACAGTACTGGTGGATACAGGTCTGTCACTGTATAACACGGATCCAGTACTGATGGGTACAGGTCTGTCACTGTATAACACTGGGGTACAGTACTGGTGGGTACAGGTCTGTCCCTGTATAACACTGAGGTACAGTACTGGTGGGTACAGGTCTGTCAATGTATAACACTGGGGTACAGTACTGGTGGGTACAGGTCTGTCACAGTACAACACTGGAGTACAGTACCGTTGGGTTCAGGTCTGTCCCTGTATAACACTGGGGTACAGTACTGGTGGGTACAGGTCTATCACTGTGTAACACTGGGGTACAGTACTGGTGGGTACAGGTCTGTCACTGTGTAAAACTGGGGTAAAGTACTGGTGGGTACAGGTCTGTCCCTGTATAACACTGGGGTACAGTACTGGTGGGTACAGGTCTGTCACTGTGTAACACTGGGGTACAGTACTGGTGGGTACAGGTCTGTCACTGTGTAACACTGGGGTACAGTACTGTTGGGTACAGGTCTGTCACTGTATACCACTGGGGTACAGTACTGGTGGGTACAGGTCTGTCATTGTGTAACACTGGGGTACAGTACTGGTGGGTACAGGTCTGTCACTGTATATCACTGGGGTACAGTACTGGTGGGTACAGGTCTGTCCCTGTATAACACGGGTCCAGTACTGGTGGGTACAGGTCTGTCACTGTGTAACACTGTGGTACAGTACTGGTGGGTACAGGTCTGTCACTGTATAACACTGGGGTACAGTACTGGTGGGTACAGGTCTGTCCCTGTATAACACTGCGGTCCAGTACTGGTGGGTACAGGTCTGTTACTGTATAACACTGGGGTACAGTACTGGTGGGTACAGGTCTGTCACTGTATAGCATTGGGATACAGTACTGGTGGGTACAGGTCTGTTACTGTATAACACTGGGGCACAGTACTGGTGGGTACAGGTCTGTCACTGTATAACACTGGGGTACAGTACTGGTGGGTACAGGTCTGTCCCTGTATAACACTGGGGTACAGTACTGGTGGGCACAGCTCTGTCACTGTATAACACTGTGGTACAGTACTGGTGGGTACAGGTCTGTCACTGTATAACACTGGGGTATTGTACTGGCGGGTACAGGTCTGTCGCTGTATAACGCTGGGGTACAGTACTGGTGGGTACAGGTCTGTCACTGTGTAACACTGGGGTACAGTACTGGTGGATACAGGTCTGTCACTGTATAACACGGATCCAGTACTGATGGGTACAGGTCTGTCACTGTATAACACTGGGGTACAGTACTGGTGGGTACAGGTCTGTCCCTGTATAACACTGGGGTACAGTACTGGTGGGTACAGGTCTGTCACTGTATAGCACTGGGGTACAGTGCTGGTGGGCACAGGTCTGTTAATGTATAACACTGGGGTACAGTACTGGTGGGTGCAGTTCTGTCAATGTATAACACTGGGGTACAGTACTGGTGGGTACAGGTCTGTCACAGTACAACACTGGAGTACAGTACCGTTGGGTTCAGGTCTGTCCCTGGATAACACTGGGGTACAGTACTGGTGGGTACAGGTCTATCACTGTGTAACACTGGGGTACAGTACTGGTGGGTACAGGTCTGTCACTGTGTAAAACTGGGGTAAAGTACTGGTGGGTACAGGTCTGTCCCTGTATAACACTGGGGTACAGTACTGGTGGGTACAGGTCTGTCACTGTGTAACACTGGGGTACAGTACTGGTGGGTACAGGTCTGTCACTGTGTAACACTGGGGTACAGTACTGTTGGGTACAGGTCTGTCACTGTATACCACTGGGGTACAGTACTGGTGGGTACAGGTCTGTCATTGTGTAACACTGGGGTACAGTACTGGTGGGTGCAGGTCTGTCACTGTATATCACTGGGGTACAGTACTGGTGGGTACAGGTCTGTCCCTGTATAACACGGGTCCAGTACTGGTGGGTACAGGTCTGTCACTGTGTAACACTGTGGTACAGTACTGGTGGGTACAGGTCTGTCACTGTATAACACTGGGGTACAGTACTGGTGGGTACAGGTCTGTCCCTGTATAACACTGCGGTCCAGTACTGGTGGGTACAGGTCTGTTACTGTATAACACTGGGGTACAGTACTGGTGGGTACAGGTCTGTCACTGTATAGCATTGGGATACAGTACTGGTGGGTACAGGTCTGTTACTGTATAACACTGGGGTACAGTACTGGTGGGTACAGGTCTGTCGCTGTATAAAACTGGGGTACAATATTGGTGGGTACAGGTCAGTCACTGTATAACACTGGGGTACAGTACTGGTGGGTACAGGTCTGTCACTGTATAGCACTGGGGTACAGTACTGGTGGGTGCAGGTCTGTCAATGTATAACACTAGGGTACAGTACTGGTGGGTACAAGTCTGTCGCTGTATAACGCTGGGGTACAGTACTGGTGGGTACAGGTCTGTCACTGTGTAACACTGGGGTACTGTACTGGTGGGTACAGGTCTGTCACTGTATAACACTGGGGTACAGTACTGGTGGGTACAGGTCTGTCACTGTATAACACTGGGGTACAGTACTGGCGGGTACAGGTCTGTCACTGTATAACACTGGGGTACAGTACTGGCGGGTACAGGTCTGTCACTGTATAACACTGGGGTACAGTACTGGCGGGTACAGGTCTGTCATTGTATAACACTGGGGTACAGTACTGGTGGGTACAGGTCTGTCACTGTGTAACACTGGGGTACAGTACTGGTGGGTACAGGTCTGTCACTGTATAACACTGGGGTACAGTACCGGTGGGTACAGGTCTATCGCTGTATAACACTGGGGTAGAGTACTCGTGGGTACAGGTCTGTCACTGTATAACACTGGGGTATAGTACTGGTGGGTACAGGTCTCTCCCTGTATAACACTGGGGTACAGTACTGGTGGGTACAGCACTGCCACTGTATAACACTGGGGTGCAGTACTGGTGGGTACAGGTCTGTCACTGTATAACACTGGGGTACAGTACTGGTGGGTGCAGGTCTGTCACTGTATAACACTGGGGTACAGTACTGGTGGGCACAGGTCTGTCACTGTATAGCACTGGGGTACAGTACTGGTGGGTTCAGGTCTGTCACTGTATAACACTGGGGTACAGTACTGGTGGGTACAGGTCTGTCACTGTATAACACTGGGGTACAGTACTGGTGGGTACAGGTCTGTCACTGTATAACACTGGGGTACAGTACTGGTGGGTACAGGTCTGTCACTGTATAACACTGGGGTATTGTACTGGCGGGTACAGGTCTGTCGTTGTATAACACTGGGGTAGAGTACTGGTGAGTACTGGTCTGTCACTGTATAACACTGGGGTACAGTACTGGTGGGTACAGGTCTGTCCCTGTATAACACTGGGGTACAGTACTGGTGGGCACAGCTCTGTCACTGTATAACACTGTGGTACAGTACTGGTGGGTACAGGTCTGTCACTGTATAACACTGGGGTACAGTACTGGTGGGTACAGGTCTGTCCCTGTATAACACTGCGGTCCAGTACTGGTGGGTACAGGTCTGTTATTGTATAACACTGGGGTACAGTACTGGTGGGTACAGGTCTGTCACTGTATAGCATTGGGATACAGTACTGGTGGGTACAGGTCTGTTACTGTATAACACTGGGGTACAGTACTGGTGGGTACAGGTCTGTCGCTGTATAAAACTGGGGTACAATATTGGTGGGTACAGGTCTGTCACTGTATAACACTGGGGTACAGTACTGGTGGGTACAGGTCTGTCACTGTATAGCACTGGGGTACAGTACTGGTGGGTGCAGGTCTGTCAATGTATAACACTAGGGTACAGTACTGGTGGGTACAGGTCTGTCGCTGTATAACGCTGGGGTACAGTACTGGTGGGTACAGGTCTGTCACTGTGTAACACTGGGGTACAGTACTGGTGGATACAGGTCTGTCACTGTATAACACGGATCCAGTACTGATGGGTACAGGTCTGTCACTGTATAACACTGGGGTACAGTACTGGTGGGTACAGGTCTGTCCCTGTATAACACTGGGGTACAGTACTGGTGGGTACAGGTCTGTCACTGTATAGCACTGGGGTACAGTGCTGGTGGGCACAGGTCTGTTACTGTATAACACTGGGGTACAGTACTGGTGGGTGCAGTTCTGTCAATGTATAACACTGGGGTACAGTACTGGTGTGTACAGGTCTGTCACAGTACAACACTGGAGTACAGTACCGTTGGGTTCAGGTCTGTCCCTGTACAACACTGGGGTACAGTACTGGTGGGTACAGGTCTATCACTGTGTAACACTGGGGTACAGTACTGGTGGGTACAGGTCTGTCACTGTGTAACACTGGGGTACAGTACTGGTGGGTACAGGTCTGTCCCTGTATAACACTGGGGTACAGTACTGGTGGGTACAGGTCTGTCACTGTGTAACACGGGGGTACAGTACTGGTGGGTTCAGGTCTGTCACTGTATAACACTGGGGTACAGTACTGGTGGGTACAGGTCTGTCACTGTGTAACACTGGGGTACAGTACTGTTGGGTACAGGTCTGTCATTGTGTAACACTGGGGTACAGTACTGGTGGGTACAGGTCTGTCACTGTATATCACTGGGGTACAGTACTGGTGGGTACAGGTCTGTCGCTGTATAACACGGGTCCAGTACTGGTGGGTACAGGTCTGTCACTGTATATCACTAGGGTCCAGTACTGGTGGGTACAGGTCTGTCACTGTATAACACTGGGGTACAGTACTGGTGGGTACAGGTCTGTCCCTGTATAACACTGCGGTCCAGTACTGGTGGGTACAGGTCTGTTACTGTATAACACTGGGGTACAGTACTGGTGGGTACAGGTCTGTCACTGTATAGCATTGGGATACAGTACTGGTGGGTACAGGTCTGTTACTGTATAACACTGGGGTACAGTACTGGTGGGTACAGGTCTGTCGCTGTATAAAACTGGGGTACAATATTGGTGGGTACAGGTCAGTCACTGTATAACACTGGGGTACAGTACTGGTGGGTACAGGTCTGTCACTGTATAGCACTGGGGTACAGTACTGGTGGGTGCAGGTCTGTCAATGTATAACACTAGGGTACAGTACTGGTGGGTACAGGTCTGTCGCTGTATAACGCTGGGGTACAGTACTGGTGGGTACAGGTCTGTCACTGTGTAACACTGGGGTACAGTACTGGTGGGTACAGGTCTGTCACTGTATAACACTGGGGTACAGTACTGGTGGGTACAGGTCTTTCACTGTATAACACTGGGGTACAGTACTGGCGGGTACAGGTCTGTCACTGTATAACACTGGGGTACAGTACTGGCGAGTACAGGTCTGTCACTGTATAACACTGGGGTACAGTACTGGTGGGTACAGGTCTGTCACAGTATAACACTGGGGTACAGTACTGGTGGGTACAGGTCTGTCACTGTGTAACACTGGGGTACAGTACTGGTGTGTACAGGTCTGTCACTGTATAACACTGGGGTACAGTACCGGTGGGTACAGGTCTGTCGCTGTATAACACTGGGGTACAGTACTCGTGGGTACAGGTCTGTCACTGTATAACACTGGGGTATAGTACTGGTGGGTGCAGGTCTCTCCCTGTATAACACTGGGGTACAGTACTGGTGGGTACAGCACTGCCACTGTATAACACTGGGGTGCAGTACTGGTGGGTACAGGTCTGTCACTGTATAACACTGGGGTACAGTACTGGTGGGTACAGGTCTGTCACTGTATCACACTGGGGTACAGTACTGGTGGGTACAGGTCTGTCACTCTATAACACTGGGGTACAATACTGGTGGGTTCAGGTCTGTCACTGTATAACACTGGGGTACAGTACTGGTGGGTACAGGTCTGTCACTGTATAACACTGGGGTACAGTACTGGTGGGTACAGGTCTGTCACTGTATAACACTGGGGTACAGTACTGGTGGGTACAGGTCTGTCACTGTATAACACTGAGGTATTGTACTGGCGGGTACAGGTCTGTCGTTGTATAACACGGGTAGAGTACTGGTGAGTACTGGTCTGTCACTGTATAACACTGGGGTACAGTACTGGTGGGTACAGGTCTGTCCCTGTATAACACTGGGGTACAGTACTGGTGGGCACAGCTCTGTCACTGTATAACACTGGGGTAAAGTACTGGTGGGCACAGGTCTGTCACTGTATAACACTGGGGTACAGTACTGGTGGGTACAGGTCTGTCCCTGTATAACACTGGGGTGCAGTACTGGTGGGTACAGGTCTGTCACTGTAACACTGGGGTACAGTACTGGTGGGTACAGGTCTGTCACTGTATAACATGGGTCCAGTACTGGTGGGTACAGGTCTGTCACTGTATTACACTGGGGTACAGTACTGGTGGGTACAGGTCTGTCACTGTATAACACTATGGTACAGTACTGGTGGGTACAGGTCTCTCACTGTATAACACTGGGGTACAGTAGTAATGGTGGGTACAGGTCTGTCCCTGTATAACACTGGGGTACAGTACTGGTGGGTACAGGTCTGTCAGTGTATAACACTGGGGTACAGTACTGGTAGGTACAGGTCTGTCAGTGTATAACACTGGGGTACTGTACTGGTGGGTACAGGTCTGTCCCTGTATAACGCTGGGGTACAGTACTGGTGGGTACAGGTCTGTCAGTGTATAACACTGGGGTACAGTACTGGTGGGTACAGGTCTGTCCCTGTATAACACGGGGTTACAGTACTGGTGGGTACAGGTCTGTCAGTGTATAACACTGGGGTACAGTACTGGTGGGCACAGGTCTGTCAGTGTATAACACTGGGGTACAGTACTGGTGGGCACAGGTCTGTCACTGTATAACACTGGGGTACAGTACTGGTGGGCACAAGTCTGTCACTGTATAACACTGGCGTACAGTACTGGTGGGCACAGGTCTGCTAACAATAAACGATGTTACTTACAGAACCAGAGACCTTCATGTCGTGTAGACGAGCCCAATCATCTTCATGGTTGTCCACCACCATTAAACTGTCTTCATCTTCCAGGCCCCACTCTGCCAGCAGGTCTATCTGTACCTCCTCTCCGATCGAATGCATCCCAACTGCAGGGTGCAGGCTGTCCGGCGGCAATGGAATCACCACGGTCCCAATCTGTCACAAGATGGAACAATCATTCAGTCAATAAAGGTGGGTAAAGATATGGTGGCTGAACATGTGAGAGAAGTGTGAGTGCGCATCCATCTCAATTCTGCACTGGACACCACTGATATCAACAATAGCTAGTTAGAACTGGTGCAGAAGGAAGTATAGATGATTATAAATCAGATCAATGGATCATCACGGATCTCCTGTGTCCATGGAATAGCTTAAATCAAGGGACGCTGTTGGGGGTCAACAGGGTTGGAGATAGGTAGGATCGCCTTGGGGTCAAGCTGGCTGTGAAAGGAGCCAGAATAGGTGTAGCTGATTCCGTGTACACTCTCCCCTATCATGGACTCTACCCACCCATTGAATCTCCTCCCACAGCCCATGTACACTCTCCCCTATCACAGACTCTACCCACCCATTTAATCTCCTCCCACAGCCCATGTACACTCTCCCCTATCACAGACTCTACCCACCCATTTAATCTCCTCCCACAGCCCATGTACACTCTCCCCTATCATGGGATCTACCCACCCATTTAATCTCCTCCCACAGCCCATGGACACTCTCCCCTATCATGGACTCTACCCACCCATTGAATCTCCTCCCACAGCCCATGTACACTCTCCCCTATCACAGACTCTACCCACCCATTTAATCTCCTCCCACAGCCCGTGTACACTCTCCCCGATCACAGACTCTACCCACCCATTTAATCTCCTCCCACAGCCCATGTACACTCTCCCCTATCATGGGATCTACCCATCCATTTAATCTCCTCCCACAGCCCATGTACACTGTCCCCTATCATGGGATCTACCCACCCATTTAATATCCTCCCACAGCCCGTGGACACTCTCCTCTATCACGGACTCTATCCACCCATTTAATCTCCTCCCACAGCCCATGTACACTCTCCCCTATCACGGACTCTATCCACCCATTTAATCTCCTCCCACAGCCCATGTACACTCTCCCCCATCACAGACTCTACCCACCCATTTAATCTCCTCCCACAGCCCATGTACACTCTCCCCTATCACAGACTCTACCCACCCATTTAATCTTGTCCCACAGCCCATGGACACTCTCCCCTATCATGGACTCTACCCACCCATTTAATCTCCTCCCACAGCCCATGGACACTCTCCCCTATCACAGACTCTACCCACCCATTTAATCTCCTCCCACAGCCCATGTACACTCTCCCCTATCACAGACTCTACCCACCCATTTAATCTCCTCCCACAGCCCATGTACACTCTCCCCTATCACAGACTCTACCCACCCATTTAATCTCCTCCCATAGCCCATGTACACTCTCCCCTATCACAGACTCTACCCACCCATTCAATCTCCTCCCACAGCCCATGTACACTCTCCCCTATCATGGACTCTACCCACCCATTTAATCTCCTCCCACAGCCCATGTACACTCTCCCCTATCACAGGCTCTACCCACCCATTTAATCTCCTCCCACAGCCCATGGACACTTTCCCCTATCATGGACTCTACCCATCCATTTAATCTCCTCCCACAGCCCATGAACACTCTCCCCTGTCATCTCCATTCAAAGTCCTGTGGGAATGTTGAGTATAAATATTTCTAATCCGCTCAAATATTGAAGTGAAACGGCAGAATATTCAGACACTTTCACATCTCCACTGTTTAAACCCGGCCTGCCACGCTCCACACACAACATTCCCTCCTCTCCCGTGAGCAGTGCTTCAAGCATCTTCTCTTGTGCAACATTCAACTATCTCAGGTCCCATCTAGAACTTCCAATCCCATTTCCAGTCAAAGTCCAAGTGACCAGGTCCTCCTCAAACGCCAGCCACAGAGGAAATGTCCACCTCAGCTTCATAGGTCTGGGGTCGGGAGTGCGCGGTCCCTGCAGAAGAGGGTCAGTCTCACTCAGGATTCCGGTTGACTTGCTGCTCGTGCTGCTAGGCGTTCAGTCGCTGGCTGTCCCAGATCTCACTCACCCTGAGTCCCTTTTGCTCAATGGGAATAAGGAAGAGTTCAAAACAGAACTGCCAAATGAGAAACCCGTCAACTCCAAAATGGATCACCACAAGACTCCAATAACTTACTGATCCAGTTCCTGATCAAAGGAGTTAACATTCTCAGCCTGTGAACACAGTTGTTTTAATGTGTCACCTGTGGCCATTATCTATCAGGCTCTTGATCCCCAAAATATAAAACCAATGCATCTTAAATGACTGATCCCTGGCTCAGCATTCCTACCTCTGACTCAGAAGGGCTTGGGTTTGAGCCGCCCTCCACACTGGCCTGGTGAGCAGAGGCAAGTGTTCTGATCTCTCTGAATACTAAGTTATTGAAAATGATGAATGGTTTTGATAGAGTAGATAGGGAGGAACTGTTTCCAGTGGCAGGAGGGTCGGTAGAGTAGATAGGGAGGAACTGTTTCCAGTGGCAGGAGGGTCGGTAACCAGAGGACACAGGTTTAAGGTGATTGGCAAAAGAACCAGAGGGGAGATGAGGAGAATGTTTTTACAGCGAGTTGTTGTGATCTGGAATGCGCTGCCTGAAAGGGCGGTGGAAGCAGATTCAATAGTAACTTTCAAAAGGGAATTGAATAAAAACTGGAAGGGAGAATTTGCAGTGCTCTGGGGAAAGAGCAGGGGGAGTGGGACTAATTGGAGAGCTCGTTCAAAGAGCCGGCACAGGCACGATGGGCCGAATGGCCTCCTTCTGTGCTGTATCATTCTTTGAATCTATGCCTGCAGACAGCGTCAGTGCAGAAGCGCAGGTGAGGAGTCCGCGGTTCTTACCCGTTTCCCGTGTGTACGGGGCGTGCAGGACGGTGCACAGTAACTGTGCTGCCTGTTGTCCCAGTGGGTGGGAGTTACAGAGCGCTGAGCCCCAGCAGTGTAGGATAGTGTGGGAGAGTGCGGGGAGAGTCAGCGAGGGGAAGAACAATGAGCATCCAACGGAAAACATTGAAGTATAGACCGTTCGATGAGTATAGCGGAAAATCAAGTTAAACAAAGACAGACTTGCATTTCTATAGCGCCTTTCACAACCTCAGGATGTCCCACAGCGCTTTACAGCCAATGAAGTACTTTTTGAAGTGTAGTCACTGTTGCAATGTAGGAAACGCGACAGCTAATTTGCGCACAGCAAGCTCCCACAAACAGCAACGTGATAATGACCAGATCATCTGTTTCAGTGATGTTGTTTGAGGGATAAATATTGGCCCAGGACACCGGGGAGAACTCCCCTGCTCTTCTTCAAAATAATGCCGTGACATCTTTTACATCCACCCGAGAGAGCAGACAGGGCCTCAGTTAAATGTCTCATCCAAAAGACGGCACCTCCGACAGTGCAGCGCTCCCTCAGTACTGCCCCTCCGACAGTGCAGTGCCAACTCAGTACTGCCCCTCCAACAGTGCAGCACTCCCTCAGTACTGCCCCTCCGACAGTGCAGTGCCAACTCAGTACTGCCCCTCCGACAGTGCGGCGCTCCCTCAGTACTGTCCCTCCGACAGTGCAGCGCTCCCTCAGTACTGCCCCTCCAACAGTGCAGCACTCCCTCAGTACTGCCCCTCCGACAGTGCAGTGCTCCCTCAGTACTGCCCCTCCAACAGTGCAGCACTCCCTCAGTACTGCCCCTCTGACAGTGCAGCGCTCCCTCAGTACTGCCCCTCCGACAGTGCAGTGCTCCCTCAGTACTGCCCCTCCAACAGTGCAGCACTCCCTCAGTACTGCCCCTCCGACAGTGCAGCGCTCCCTCAGTACTGCACTGGGAGTGTCAGCCTGGACTTTGGGCTCAAGTCTCTGGAGTGGGGCTCGTACCCATGACCTTGTAACTCGGAGCTGGGAGTGCCCACTGAGCCACGGCTGACACGGTTAGGTGGGTGTTCAGAGAGAAAGAGGCATAATCGTGAAATGCGATTCCCAAGGGGGTCAAAGGATATGGGGAGAAAGCCATGATCTCATTAAATGGCAGAGCGGGCTCGAGGGGCCGACTGGCCTACTTCTGCTCCTATCTTCTATGTTTCTATGTAAAGCACCAGGTAATCCCAGAATTGGACTTTTCCAGTCCCTGTACGACAGTAATGGTCACGGTACATTCACTGGTATCTGTCACTGAGCAGGAACACTGCTCCTCTGGGTGAGCTTAATCACCAACAGTCTCGGCAATGCGACACAGTCAGTGGCCAAGGAGAAACTCCACCTTACCAACCTCCACCTTACCAAAGTCCACCTTACGATCCTCCTGGTACAAACTGATGGCCTAATTGATATATTGTCAGATACCCATTGTTAAGGGCTCATGGGGTTGGGGGTAATATACTGGCATGGATAGAGGATTGGTTAACGGACAGAAACCAGAGAGTAGGGATAAACAGATCTTTTTCAGGTTGGCAGGCTGTAACTAGTGGGGTGCCGCAAGGATCAGTGCTGGGGCCTCAGCTATTTACAATCTATATTAATGACCTAGATGAAGGGACAGAGTGTAATGTATCCAAGTTTGCTGACGATACAAAGCTAGGTGGGACAGTAAGCTGTGAGGAGAACACAGAGTCTGCAAAGGGATATCGATAGACTGAGTGAGTGGGCAGTAAGGTGGCAGATGGAGTATAATGTGGGGAAATGTGAGGTAGGAAGAATAGAAAAACAGAATATTTTTTAGATGGTGAGAAACTATTAAATGTTGGTGTTCAGAGAGATTTGGGTGTCCTCGTGCAGGAAACACAGAAAGGTAGCGTGCAGGTACAGCAAGAAGGAGGGCAAATGGCATGTTGGCCTTTATTGCAAGGGGGGCGGAGAGGTTGTTTCCCCCTGGCTGGAGAGTCTAGAACCAGGGGTCACAGTCTCAGGATAAGGGGTCGGCCATTTAAGACTGAGATGAGGAGGAATTTCTTCACTCAGAGGGCGGTGAATCGTTAGAATTCTCGACCCCAGGGGGCTGTGGATGCTGAATCATTGAGTATATTCAAGGCTGAGATCGATAGATTTTTGGACTCTGGGGAATCAAGGGATATGGGCATTGGGCGGGAAAGTGGAGTTGAGGTCGATGATCAGCCATGATCACTTTTAAATGGCGGAGCAGGCTTGAGGGGCCGAATGGCCGACTCCTGCTACTATTTCTTATGTTCTTAAGGGAACGTCTTTAAATTACAAAGTCAAACTGAGATGAAATGCTAAACCACCTGAAGTTAGGGAACATCTACAAACGCACAAAATATTGGGTAAATTCTGCCAATCCTACGCTTCTAAGCAGGAAGCCGAGTTTGAAGAGACCATTGGTTGGATTCAGGATGACGAGATTATACAGTATCGCCAGCTCCAGCTGCACATATTCCTGGAGGCTTGGCAACACAAACACTATCAGTAACAGGAGGAGGCCATTCAGCCCCTCGAGCATGTTACACAGGAACAGGAGGATGCCATTCAGCCCCTCGAGCATGTTACACAGGAACAGGAGGAGGCCATTCAGCCCCTCGAGCCTTTACACAGGAACAGGAGGAGGCCATTCAGCCCCTCGAGCCTGTTACACAGGAACAGGAGGAGGCCATTCAGCCCCTCGAGCCTGTTACACAGGAACAGGAGGAGGCCATTCAGCCCCTCGAGTCTGTTACACAGGAACAGGAGGAGGCCATTCAGCCCCTCGAGCCTGTTACACAGGAACAGCAGGAGGCCATTCAGCCCTCGAGCCTGTTACACAGGAACAGGAGGAGGCCATTCAGCCCCTCGAGCCGGTTACACAGGAACAGGAGGAGGCCATTCAGCCCCCTCGAGCCTGTTACACAGGAGCAGCAGGAGGCCATTCAGCCCCTCGAACCTGTTACACAGGAACAGGAGGAGGCCATTCAGCCCCTCGAGCCTGTTACACAGGAATAGGAGGAGGCCATTCAGCCCCTCGAGCCTGTTACACAGGAACAGGAGGAGGCCATTCAGCCACTCAAGCCAGTTACACAGGAACAGGAGGAGGCCATTCAACCCCTCGAGCCTGTTACACAGGAACAGGAGGAGGCCATTCAGCCCCTTGAACCTGTTACACAGGAACAGGAGGAGGCCATTCAGCCCCTCGAGCCTGTTACACAGGAATAGGAGGAGGCCATTCAGCTCCTCGAGCCCGTTACACGGGAACAGGAGGAGGCCATTCAGCCCCTCGAGCCTGTTACACAGGAACAGGAGGAGGCCATTCAGCCCCTCTAGAATTCTGTGTCCAACAGGAGGCAGCAGACAGGCAGGAGTGAGGGAGCAGGGTGGGGGGAACAGTTTCACAGAATCTACCACCTCAATGGTAGAGGCGATCTCCCTTGAACAAAGCTGTCAGGGGGCGGTGCGGCCAATCTTTCAGTCTCAGCTGATGATGCAATGACTCTGATTATTAAAAGGTTGATTTTTATCGAAGCAGCTCTTTAAACATTGCAGGTGTGAGTGTCACATGACGTCAGCAGGGATTGGGATTGCCAAGAATACAGTTAACCTTTACCAAAACAAAGCACGGCTTAGAAATGCTCGACCAGGAACAATACAGAAACTATTCAGCACACGTCGTGATCTTATCGAGGGGCAATGAACAGCAAATTCTTTTGTGACATAACATTAAAATCGTTCCAGGTCAAGCCCTAATTAAGTTCCATAAACGTCTCCACAGTTCACCTCAAGCATATCACACGGCCCCTGGGCTGATCCATTAGCTGTGTCGATGCAGATTCCACAACACATGCAATCATTATTAATACAAGTAAAGAATTGCAAGAATGAAGTAAGATATTCCAAGACTGTAGCGAACAGGACAGGTATGACTTATTTTTAGATCTTAGAGAATGATCATTGTTCATTGTTCCAATCGCTACAGCACAAAACAAGGACACGTCACATCGGGAGCTTTACTCTGTATCTAACCCGTGCTGTACCTGCCCTGGGAGTGTTTGATGTGACAGTGTAGAGGGAGCTTTACTCTGTATCTAACCCGTGCTGTACCTGCCCTGGGGGTGTTTGATGGGACAGTGTAGAGGGAGCTTTACTCTGTATCTCACCCGTGCTGTACCTGCCCTGGGAGTGTTTGGTGGGACAGTGTAGAGGGAGCTTTACTCTTTATCTAACCCGTGCTGTTCCTGCCCTGGGAGTGTTTGGTGGGACAGTGTAGAGGGAGCTTTACTCTGTATCTAACCCATGCTGTACCTGTCCTGGGAGTGTTTGATGGGACCGTGTAGAGGGAGCTTTACTCTGTATCTAACCCATGCTGTACCTGCCCTGGGAGTGTTTGATGGGACAGTGTAGAGGGAGCATTACTCTGTATCTAACCCGTGCTGTACGTGCCCTGGGAGTGTTTGATGAGACAGAGTAGAGGGAGCTTTACTCTGTATCTAACGCGTGCTGTACCTGCCCTGGGAATTTTGATGGGGCAGTGTAGAGGGAGCTTTACTCTGTATCACACCCGTGCTGTACCTGCCCTGGGAGTGTTTGATGGGACAGTGTAGAGGAAGCTTTAGTCTGTATCTAACCCGTGCTGTTCCTGCCCTGGGAGTGTTTGATGGGACAGTGTAAAGGGAGCTTTACTCTGTATCTAACCCGTGCTGTACCTGTCCTGGGAGTGTTTGACGGGGACAGTGTAGAGGGAGCTTTACTCTGTATCTAACCCGTGCTGTCCCTGCCCTGGGAATGTATGATCGGACAGTGTAGAAGGAGCTTTACACTGTATCTAACCCGTGCTGTACCTGCCCTGGGAGTGATTGATGGGACAGTGTAGAGCGAGCTTTACTCTGTATCTAACCCGTGCTGTACTTACCCTGAGAGTGTTTGATGAGACAGTGTAGAGGGAGCTTTACTCTGTATCGAACCCGTGCTGTACCTGCCCTGGGAGTGTTTGACGGGACACTGTAGAGGGAGCTTTACTCTGTATCGAAACCGTGCTGTACCTGCCCTGAGAGTGTTTGATGGGATCGTGTAGAGGGAGCTTTACTCTGTATCTAACCCGTGCTGTACCTGCCCTGGGTGTGTTTGATGGGACAGTGTAGAGGGAGCTTTACTCTGTATCTAACCCGTGCTGTACCTGCCCTGGGAGTGTTTGATGGGACAGTGTAGAGGGAGCTTTACTCTGTATCTAACCCGTGCTGTACCTGCCCTGGGAGTGTTTGATGAGACAGTGTAGAGGGAGCTTTACTCTGTATCTAACCCGTTCTGTACCTGCCATGGGAATTTTGATGGGGCAGTGTAGAGGGAGCTTTACTCTGTATCTCACCCGTGCTGTACCTGCCCTGGGAGTGTTTGATGGGCAGTGTAGAGGAAGCTTTAGTCTGTATCTAACCCGTGCTGTTCCTGCCCTGGGAGTGTTTGATGGGACAGTGTTAAGGGAGCTTTACTCTGTATCTAACCCGTGCTGTACCTGTCCTGGGAGTGTTTGACGGGGACAGTGTAGAGGGAGCTTTACTCTGTATCTAACCCGTGCTGCCCCTGCCCTGGGAATGTATGATCGGACAGTGTAGAAGGAGCTTTACACTGTATTTAACCCGTGCTGTACCTGCCCTGGGAGTGATTGATGGGACAGTGTAGAGCGAGTTTTACTCTGTATCTAACCCGTGCTGTACTTGCCCTGAGAGTGTTTGATGAGACAGTGTAGAGGGAGCTTTACTCTGTATCGAACCCGTGCTGTACCTGCCCTGGGAGTGTTTGACGGGACACTGTAGAGGGAGCTTTACTCTGTATCTAACCCGTGCTGTACCTGCCCTGGGAGTGTTTGATGGGACAGTGTAGAAGGAGCTTTACACTGTATCGAACCCGTGCTGTACCTGCCCTGGGAGTGTTTGGCGGGACAGTGTAGAGGGAGCTTTACTCTGTATCTAACCCGTGCTGTACCTGCCCTGGGAGTGTTTGATGAGACAGTGTAGAAGGAGCTTTACTCTGTATCGAACCCGTGCTGTACCTGCCCTGGGAGTGTTTGACGGGACAGTGTAGAGGGAGCTTTACTCTGTATCTAACCCGTGCTGTACCTGCCCCGGGAGTGTTTGATGGGACAGTGTAGAGGGAGCTTTACTCTGTATCGAACCCGTGCTGTACCTGCCCTGGGAGTGTTTGATGGGACAGTGTAGAAGGAGCTTTACTCTGTATCTAACCCATGCTGTACCTGCCCTGGGAGTGTTTGATGGGACAGTGTAGAGGGAGCTTTACTCTGTATCGAACCCGTGCTGTACCTGCCCTGGGAGTGTTTGATGAGACAGTGTAGAAGGAGCTTTACTCTGTATCTAACCCGTGCTGTACCTGCCCTGGGAGTGTTTGATGGGACCGCGTTCATAAGAAGATAATAAATAGTAGCAGGAATAGGCCACTTGGCCCCTCGAGCCTGCTCCATCATTCAACAAGATCCTGGCTGATCTCGGGCTCAAAGCCACTTCCCAGCCTGCTCCCCATAACCCTTCACTCTCTTATCTTGCAAAAATCTGTCTATCTCCACCTTAAATGTATTTAATGACCCAGCCTCCACGGCTCTCTGGGGCAGAGAATTCCACAGATTTACGACCCTCTGAGAGAAGAAATTCCTCCTCATCTCAGTTCTAAAAGGGCGACCCTTTATTCTGAAACTATGCCCCGAGTTCTAGATTTCCCCACGAGGGGAAACATCCTCTCTGCATCTACCCTGTCGAGCCCCCTCAGTATCTTATATGTTTCAATAAATGTAAGAAGTCACACAACACCAGGTTATCGTCCAACAGCTTTATTTGAAATCACAAACTTTCGGAGCGCTGCTCCTTCTTCAGGTGAAGTGGAGAAATGCATAAAGACACAGCTTATATAGTCAGAGAATCATGTCAGATGTTTACAGGTAACCTTTCCAACTGCCATTTATCACACCTCGGCAGAGAGATAATCACAGCAGTCAAAGGTGTGAATGGTGTCCAAACAGGTCAGTCAAGGAAACATTACATCAAAGAACAATGAGGTGGGGTCACAAGGGGCCAAATATTGCAGATGCTGGGGTCTGTATGAAAAACAAAAAAACAGACAAAAAACATTTTTTTTGGCTGGAAATCACAGCAGGTCCGGCCGCATCTGTGTAGAGAGAACAAGCCAATGTCGACTCAAGTCTGGATGACTCTACGTCAGGTGGGGTTACGTGTAGCGTGACATGAACCCAAGATCTCGGTTGAGGCCGTCCTCATGAGTGCGGAACTTGGCTATCAGTTTCTGCTCGACGATTTTGCGTTGTCGTGTGTCTCGAAGGCCACCTTGGAGAATGCTTACCCGAAGATCGGAGGCTGAATGTCCTTGACTGCTGAAGTGTTCCCCGACTGGGAGGGAACACTCCTGCCTGGTGATTGTTGCGCGGTGTACGTTCATCCGTTGTCGCAGTGAGGGTGGCGAGCAGTGGGAGGGTGGTGAGGGTGGCGAGCAGTGGAAGTGTGGGGAGGGTGGCGAGCAGTGGGAGTGTGGGGAGGGTGGAGAGCAGTGGGAGTGTGGGGAGGGTGGCGAGCAGTGGGAGTGTTGGGAGGGTGGCGAGCAGTGGGAGGGTGGTGAGGGTGGCGGGCAGTGGGAGGGTGGTGAGGGTGGCGAGCGGTGGGAGTGTGGGGAGGGTGGCGGGCAGTGGGAGTGTGGGGAGGGTGGCGAGCAGTGGGAGTGTGGGGAGGGTGGCGAGCAGTGGGAGTGTGGGGAGGGTGGCGAGCAGTGGGAGTGTGGGGAGGGTGGCGAGCAGTGGGAGTGTGGGGAGGGTGGCGAGCAGTGGGAGTGTGGGGAGGGTGGCGAGCAGTGGGAGTGTGGGGAGGGTGGCGAGCAGTGGGGAGGGTGGCGAGCAGTGGGGAGGGTGGCGAGCAGTGGGAGTGTGGTGAGGGTGGAGAGAGGAGGGGAGGGTGGCGGGCAGTGGGAGTGTCGGGAGGGTGGCGGGCAGTGCGAGTGTGGGGAGGGTGGCGGGCAGTGGGAGTGTGGGGAGGGTGGCGGGCAGTGGGAGTGTGGGGAGGGTGGCGGGCAGTGGGAGTGTGGGGAGGGTGGCGAGCAGTGGGAGTGTGGGGAGGGTGGCGAGAGGAGGGGAGGGTGGCGAGAGGAGGGGAGGGTGGCGAGAGGAGGGGAGGGTGGCGAGCAGTGGGAGTGGGGGGAGGGTGGCGAGTGGGGGGAGTGTGGGGAGGGTGGCGGGCAGTGGGAGTGTGGTGAGGGTGGCGAGCAGTGGGAGTGTGGGGAGGGTGGCGGGCAGTGGGAGTGTGGGGAGGGTGGCGGGCAGTGGGAGGGTGGTGAGGGTGGCGAGCAGTGAGAGGGTGGTGAGGGTGGCGAGCAGTGGGAGTGTGGGGAGGGTGGCGAGCAGTGGAAGTGTGGGGAGGGTGGCGAGCAGTGGGAGTGTGGGGAGGGGGGCGGGCAGTGGGAGTGTGGGGAGGGTGGCGGGCAGTGGGAGTGTGGGGAGGGTGGCGAGCAGTGGGAGTGTGGGGAGGGTGGCGAGAGGAGGGGAGGGTGGCGAGAGGAGGGGAGGGTGGCGAGAGGAGGGGAGGGTGGCGAGCAGTGGGAGTGGGGGGAGGGTGGCGAGTGGGGGGAGTGTGGGGAGGGTGGCGAGCAGTGGGAGTGTGGTGAGGGTGGAGAGAGGAGGGGAGGGTGGCGGGCAGTGGGAGTGTCGGGAGGGTGGCGGGCAGTGCGAGTGTGGGGAGGGTGGCGGGCAGTGGGAGTGTGGGGAGGGTGGCGGGCAGTGGGAGTGTGGGGAGGGTGGCGGGCAGTGGGAGTGTGGGGAGGGTGGCGAGCAGTGGGAGTGTGGGGAGGGTGGCGAGAGGAGGGGAGGGTGGCGAGAGGAGGGGAGGGTGGCGAGAGGAGGGGAGGGTGGCGAGCAGTGGGAGTGGGGGGAGGGTGGCGAGTGGGGGGAGTGTGGGGAGGGTGGCGGGCAGTGGGAGTGTGGTGAGGGTGGCGAGCAGTGGGAGTGTGGGGAGGGTGGCGGGCAGTGGGAGTGTGGGGAGGGTGGCGGGCAGTGGGAGGGTGGTGAGGGTGGCGAGCAGTGAGAGGGTGGTGAGGGTGGCGAGCAGTGGGAGTGTGGGGAGGGTGGCGAGCAGTGGAAGTGTGGGGAGGGTGGCGAGCAGTGGGAGTGTGGGGAGGGGGGCGGGCAGTGGGAGTGTGGGGAGGGTGGCGGGCAGTGGGAGTGTGGGGAGGGTGGCGAGCAGTGGGAGTGTGGGGAGGGTGGCGAGAGGAGGGGAGGGTGGCGAGAGGAGGGGAGGGTGGCGAGAGGAGGGGAGGGTGGCGAGCAGTGGGAGTGGGGGGAGGGTGGCGAGTGGGGGGAGTGTGGGGAGGGTGGCGGGCAGTGGGAGTGTGGTGAGGGTGGCGAGCAGTGGGAGTGTGGGGAGGGTGGCGGGCAGTGGGAGTGTGGGGAGGGTGGCGGGCAGTGGGAGGGTGGTGAGGGTGGCGAGCAGTGAGAGGGTGGTGAGGGTGGCGAGCAGTGGGAGTGTGGGGAGGGTGGCGAGCAGTGGGAGTGTGGGGAGGGTGGCGAGCAGTGGGAGTGTGGGGAGGGGGGCGAGCAGTGGGAGTGTGGGGAGGGTGGCGAGCAGCGGGAGGGTGGGGAGGGTGGCGAGCAGTGGGAGGGTGGTGAGGGTGGCGAGAGGAGGGGAGGGTGGCGAGCAGTGGGAGTGTGGGGAGGGTGGCGAGCAGTGGGAGTGTGGTGAGGGTGGCGGGCAGTGGGAGTGTGGTGAGGGTGGCGAGCAGTGGGAGTGTGGGGAGGGTGGCGAGCAGTGGGAGTGTGGGGAGGGTGGCGGGCAGTGGGAGTGTGGGGAGGGTGGCGAGAGGAGGAGAGGGTGGCGGGCAGTGGGAGTGTGGGGAGGGTGGCGAGCAGTGCGAGTGTGGGGAGGGTGGTGAGCAGTGGGAGTGTGGGGAGGGTGGCGAGCAGTGGGAGTGTGAGGAGGGTGGCGGGCAGTGGGAGTGTGGGGAGGGTGGCGAGAGGAGGAGAGGGTGGCGGGCAGTGGGAGTGTGGGGAGGGTGGCGAGCAGTGGGAGGGTGGTGAGGGTGGCGAGCAGTGGGAGTGTGGGGAGGGTGGCGGGCAGTGGGAGTGTGGTGAGGGTGGCGAGCAGTGGGAGTGTGGGGAGGGTGGCGGGCAGTGGGAGTGTGGGGAGGGTGGCGAGCAGTGGGAGTGTGGGGAGGGTGGCGAGCAGTGGGAGTGTGGGGAGCGTGGCGGGCAGTGGGAGTTTGGGGAGGGTGGCGAGAGGAGGAGAGGGTGGCGAGCAGTGGGAGTGTGGGGAGGGTGGCGGGCAGTGGGAATGTGGGGAGGGTGGCGAGCAGTGGGAGTGTGGGGAGGGTGGCGAGCAGTGGGAGGGTGGTGAGGGTGGCGAGCAGTGGGAGTGTGGGGAGGTTGGCGGGCAGTGGGAGTGTGGGGAGGGTGGCGGGCAGTGGGGAGGGTGGCGAGCAGTGGGAGGGTGGGGAGGGTGGCGAGCAGTGGAAGTATGGGGAGGGTGGCGAGCAGTGGGAGTGTGTGGAGGGTGGCGAGCAGTGGGAGTGTGGGGAGGGTGGAGGGCAGTGGGAGTGTGGGGAGGGTGGCGAGAAGTGGGAGTGTGGGGAGGGTGGCGGGCAGTGGGAGTGTGGGGAGGGTGGCGAGCAGTGGGAGGGTGGTGAGTGTGGCGGGCAGTGGGAGTGTGGGGAGGGTGGCGAGCAGTGGGAGGGTGGTGAGGGTGGCGAGCAGTGGGAGTGTGGGGAGGGTGGCGAGCAGTGGCAGTGTGGGGAGGGTGGCGAGCAGTGGGAGTGTTGGGAGGGTGGCGAGCAGTGGGAGTGTGGGGAGGGTGGCGAGCAGTGGGAGGGTGGTGAGGGTGGCGGGCAGTGGGAGGGTGGTGAGGGTGGCGAGCAGTGGGAGTGTGGGGAGGGTGGCCGGCAGTGGGAGTGTGGGGAGGGTGGCGGGCAGTGGGAGTGTGGGGAGGGTGGCGGGCAGTGGGAGTGTGGGGAGGGTGGCGGGCAGTGGGAGTGTGGGGAGGGTGGCGGGCAGTGGGAGTGTGGGGAGGGTGGCGGGCAGTGGGAGTGTGGGGAGGGTGGCGGGCAGTGGGAGTGTGGGGAGGGTGGCGAGCAGTGGGAGTGTGGGGAGGGTGGCGAGAGGAGGGGAGGGTGGCGAGAGGAGGGGAGGGTGGCGAGAGGAGGGGAGGGTGGCGAGCAGTGGGAGTGGGGGGAGGGTGGCGAGCAGTGGGAGTGTGGGGAGGGTGGCGGGCAGTGGGAGTGTGGGGAGGGTGGCGGGCAGTGGGAGTGTGGTGAGGGTGGCGGGCAGTGGGAGTGTGGTGAGGGTGGCGAGCAGTGGGAGTGTGGGGAGGGTGGCGGGCAGTGGGAGTGTGGGGAGGGTGGCGAGCAGTGGGAGTGTGGGGAGGGTGTCGGGCAGTGGGAGTGTGGGGAGGGTGGCGGGCAGTGGGAGTGTGGGGAGGGTGGCGAGCAGTGGGAGTGTGGGGAGGGTGGCGAGCCGTGGGAGTGTGGGGAGGGTGGCGGGCAGTGGGAGTGTGGGGAGGGTGGCGAGCAGTGGGAGTGTGGGGAGGGTGGCGAGCAGTGGGAGTGTGGGGAGGGTGGCGAGCAGTGGGAGTGTGGGGAGGGTGGCGAGCAGTGGGAGTGTGGGGAGGGTGGCGAGCAGTGGGAGTGTGGGGAGGGTGGCGAGCAGTGGGAGTGTGGGGAGGGTGCCGGGCAGTGGGAGTGTGGGGAGGGTGGCGAGCAGTGGGAGTGTGGGGAGGGTGGCGAGCAGTGGGAGTGTGGGGAGGGTGGGGAGCAGTGGGAGTGTGGGGAGGGTGGCGAGCAGTGGGAGTGTGGTGAGGGTGGCGAGCAGTGGGAGTGTGTGGAGGGTGGCGGGCAGTGCGAGTGTGGGGAGGGTGGTGGGCAGCGGGAATGTGGGGAGGGTGGCGAGCAGTGGGAGTGTGGGGAGGGTGGCGAGAGGGGGGAGTGTGGGGAGGGTGGCGAGCAGTGGGAGTGTGGGGAGGGTGGCGGGCAGTGGGAGTGTGGGGAGGGTGGCGAGCAGTGGGAGTGTGGGGAGGGTGGCGAGCAGTGGGAGTGTGGGGAGGGTGGCGGGCAGTGGGAGTGTGGGGAGGGTGGCGAGCAGTGGGAGTGTGGGGAGGGTGGCGAGCAGTGGGAGTGTGGGGAGGGTGGCGGGCAGTGGGAGTGTGGGGAGGGTGGCGGGCAGTGGGAGTGTGGGGAGGGTGGCGAGCAGTGGGAGGGTGGTGAGGGTGGCGAGCAGTGGGAGGGTGGCGAGCAGTGGGAGTGTGGGGAGGGTGGCGAGCAGTGGGAGTGTGGGGAGGGTGGTGAGCAGTGGGAGTGTGGGGAGGGTGGCGAGCAGTGGGAGTGTGGGGAGGGTGGCGAGCAGTGGGAGTGTGGGGAGGGTGGCGGGCAGTGGGAGTGTGGGGAGGGTGGCCAGCAGTGGGAGTGTGGGGAGGGTGGCGAGCAGTGGGAGTGTCGGGAGGGTGGCGGGCAGTGGGAGTGTGGGGAGGGTGGCGAGAGGAGGAGAGGGTGGCGGGCAGTGGGAGTGTGGGGAGGGTGGCGAGCAGTGGGAGGGTGGTGAGGGTGGCGAGCAGTGGGAGTGTGGGGAGGGTGGCGGGCAGTGGGAGTGTGGGGAGGGTGGCGGGCAGTGGGAGTGCGGGGAGGGTGGCGAGCAGTGGGAGTGCGGGGAGGGTGGCGAGCAGTGGGAGTGTGGGGAGGGTGGTGAGCAGTGGGAGTGTGGGGAGGGTGGCGAGCAGTGGGAGTGTGGGGAGGGTGGCGGGCAGTGCGAGTGTGGGGAGGGTGGCGGGCAGTGGGAGTGTGGGGAGTGTGGCGAGCAGTGGGAGTGTGGGGAGGGTGGCGAGAGGGGGGAGTGTGGGGAGGGTGGCAGCAGTGGGAGTGTGGGGAGGGTGGCGAGCAGTGGGAGTGTGGGGAGGGTGGCGAGCAGTGGGAGTGTGGGGAGGGTGGCGAGCAGTGGGAGTGTGGTGAGGGTGGCGAGCAGCGGGAGTGTGGGGAGGGTGGCGGGCAGTGGGAGTGTGGGGAGTGTGGCGAGCAGTGGGAGTGTGGGGAGGGTGGCGAGCAGTGGGAGTGTGGGGAGGGTGGCGAGCAGTGGGAGTGTGGGGAGGGTGGCGAGCAGTGGGAGTGTGGTGAGGGTGGCGAGCAGCGGGAGTGTGGGGAGGGTGGCGGGCAGTGGGAGTGTGGGGAGTGTGGCGAGCAGTGGGAGTGTGTAGAGGGTGGCGAGCAGTGGGAGTGTGGGGAGGGTGGCGAGCAGTGGGAGGGTGGTGAGTGTGGCGAGAGGAGGGGAGGGTGGCGAGCAGTGGGAGTGTGGGGAGGGTGGCGAGCAGTGGGAGTGTGGTGAGGGTGGCGGGCACTGGGAGTGTGGTGAGGGTGGCGAGCAGTGGGAGTGTGGGGAGGGTGGCGAGCAGTGGGAGGGTGGTGAGGGTGGCGGGCAGTGGGAGGGTGGTGAGGGTGGCGGGCTGTGGGAGTTTGGGGAGGGTGGCGAGCAGTGGGAGTGTGGGGAGGGTGGCGAGCAGTGGGAGTGTGGTGAGGGTGGCGGGCAGTGGGAGTGTGGGGAGGGTGGCGAGCAGTGGGAGTGTGGGGAGGGTGGCGGGCAGTGGGACTGTGGGGAGTGTGGCGGGCAGTGGGAGTGTGGGGAGGGTGGCGAGCAGTGGGAGTGCGGGGAGGGTGGCGAGAGGAGGAGAGGGTGGCGGGCAGTGGGAGTGTGGGGAGGGTGGCGAGCAGTGGGAGTGTGTAGAGGGTGGCGAGCAGTGGGAGTGTGGGGAGGGTGCCGAGCAGTGGGCGGGTGCTGAGGGTGGCGGGCAGTGGGAGGGTGGTGAGGGTGGCGAGCAGTGGGAGTGTGCGGAGGGTGGCTGGCAGTGGGAGTGTGGGGAGGGTGGCGAGCAGTGGGAGTGTGGGGAGGGTGGCGAGCAGTGGGAGTGTGTAGAGGGTGGCGAGCAGTGGGAGTGTGGGGAGGGTGGCGAGCAGTGGGAGGGTGGTGAGGGTGGCGGGCAGTGGGAGGGTGGTGAGGGTGGCGAGCAGTGGGAGTGTGGGGAGGGTGGCGGGCAGTGGGAGTGTGGGGAGTTTGGCGAGCAGTGGGAGTGTGGGGGAGGGTGGCGAGCAGTGGGACTGTGGGGATGGTGGCGGGCAGTGGGAGTGTGGGGAGGGCGGCGGGCAGTGGGGAGGGTGGCGAGCAGTGGGATTGTGGTGAGGGTGGCGAGCAGTGGGAGTGTGGGGAGGGTGGCGAGCAGTGGGAGTGTGTGGAGGGTGGCGAGCAGTGGGAGTGTGGGGAGGGTGGCGAGCAGTGGGAGTGTGGGGAGGGTGGCGAGCAGTGGGAGTGTGGGGAGGGTGGCGAGCAGTGGGAGTGTGGGGAGGGTGGCGGGCAGTGGGAGTGTGGGGAGGGTGGCGGGCAGTGGGAGTGTGGGGAGGGTGGCGAGAGGAGGAGAGGGTGGCGGGCAGTGGGAGTGTGGGGAGGGTGGCGAGCAGTGGGAGTGTGGGGAGGGTGGCGAGCAGTGGGAGTGTGGGGAGGGTGGCGAGCAGTGGGAGTGTGGGGAGGGTGGCGAGCAGTGGGAGGGTGGTGAGGGTGGCGGGCAGTGGGAGGGTGGTGAGGGTGGCGAGCAGTGGGAGTGTGGGGAGGGTGGCGGGCAGTGGGAGTGTGGGGAGTGTGACGAGCAGTGGGAGTGTGGGGAGGGTGGCGAGCAGTGGGAGTGTGGGGAGGGTGGCGAGCAGTGGGAGTGTGGGGAGGGTGGCGAGCAGTGGGAGTGTGGGGAGGGTGGCGAGCAGTGGGAGGGTGGTGAGTGTGGCGAGCAGTGGGAGTGTGGGGAGGGTGGCGAGCAGTGGGAGTGTGGGGAGGGTGGCGAGAGGAGGGGAGGGTGGCGGGCAGTGGGAGTGTGGGGAGGGTGGCGAGCAGTGGGAGGGTGGTGAGGGTGGCGAGCAGTGGGAGTGTGGGGAGGGTGGCGAGCAGTGGGAGTGTGGGGAGGGTGGCGAGCAGTTGGAGTGTGGGAGGGTGGCGAGCAGTGGGAGTGTGTAGAGGGTGGCGAGCAGTGGGAGTGTGGGGAGGGTGGCGAGCAGTGGGAGGGTGGTGAGGGTGGCGGGCAGTGGGAGGTTGGTGAGGGTGGCGAGCAGTGGGAGTGTGGGGAGGGTGGCGGGGAGTGGGAGTGTGGGGAGGGTGGCGAGCAGTGGGAGTGTGGGGAGGGTGGCGAGCAGTGGGAGTTTGGGGAGGGTGGCGGGCAGTGGGAGTGTGGGGGAGGGTGGGAGCAGTGGGAGTGTGGGGAGGGTGGCGAGCAGTGGGAGTGTGGGGAGGGTGGCGAGCAGTGGGAGTGTGGGGAGGGTGGTGAGCAGTGGGAGTGTGGGGAGGGTGGCGGGCAGTGCGAGTGTGGGGAGGGTGGCGGGCAGTGGGAGTGTGGGGAGGGTGGCGAGCAGTGGGAGTGTGGGGAGGGTGGCGAGAGGGGGGAGTGTGGGGAGGGTGGCGAGCAGTGGGAGTGTGGGGAGGGTGGCGAGCAGTGGGACTGTGGGGAGGGTGGCGAGCAGTGGGAGGGTGGTGAGGGTGGCGAGAGGAGGGGAGGGTGGCGAGCAGTGGGAGTGTGGTGAGGGTGGCGGGCAGTGGGAGTGTGGTGAGGGTGGCGAGCAGTGGGAGTGTGGGGAGGGTGGCGAGCAGTGGGAGTGTGGTGAGGGTGGCGGGCAGTGGGAGTGTGGTGAGGGTGGCGAGCAGTGGGAGTGTGGGGAGGGTGGCGAGCAGTGGGAGGGTGGTGAGGGTGGCGAGCAGTGGGAGTGTGGGGTGGGTGGCGAGCAGTGGGAGTGTGGGGAGGGTGGCGAGCAGTGGGAGTGTGGGGAGGTTGGCGAGCAGTGGGAGTGTGGGGAGGGTGGTGGGCAGTGGGAGTGTGGGGAGGGTGGCGAGCAGTGGGAGTGTGGGGAGGGTGGCGAGCAGTGGGAGTGTGTGGAGGGTGGTGAGCAGTGGGAGGGTGGCGAGCAGTGGGAGTGTGGGGAGGGGGGCGAGCAGTGGGAGTGTGGGGAGGGTGGCGAGCAGTGGGAGTGTGGGGAGGGTGGCGAGCAGTGGGAGTGTGTGGAGGGTGGTGAGCAGTGGGAGTGTGGGGAGGGTGGCGAGCAGTGGGAGGGTGGTGAGGGTGGCGGGCAGTGGGAGGGTGGTGAGGGTGGCGAGCAGTGGGAGTGTGGGGAGGGTGGCGGGCATTGGGAGTGTGGGGAGGGTGGCGAGCAGTGGGAGTGTGGGGAGGGTGGCGAGCAGTGGGAGTGTGGGGAGGGTGGCGAGCAGTGGGAGTGTGGGGAGGGTGGCGAGTGGGGGGAGTGTGGGGAGGGTGGCGAGCAGTGGGAGGGTGGTGAGGGTGGCTGGCTTTGGGAGTGTGGGGAGGGTGGCGAGCAGTGGGAGTGTGGGGAGGGTGGCGAGCAGTGGGAGTGTGGGGTGGGTGGCGAGCAGTGGGAGGGTGGTGAGGGTGGCTGGCTTTGGGAGTGTGGGGAGGGTGGCGAGCAGTGGGAGGGTGGTGAGGGTGGCGAGCAGTGGGAGTGTGGGGAGGGTGGCGAGCAGTGGGAGTGTGGGGAGGGTGGCGAGCAGTGGGAGTGTGGGGAGGGTGGCGAGCAGGGGGAGGGTGGGGAGGGTGGCGGGCAGTGGGAGTGTTGGGAGGGTGGCGGGCAGTGGGGAGGGTGGCGAGCAGTGGGAGTGTGGGGAGGGTGGCGAGCAGTGGGAGTGTGGGGAGGGTGGCGAGCAGTGGGAGTGTGTGGAGGGTGGCGAGCAGTGGGAGTGTGGGGAGGGTGGCGATCAGTGGGAGGGTGGGAGGGTGGCGGGCAGTGGGAGTGTGGGGAGAGTGGCGAGCAGTGGGAGTGTGGGGAGGGTGGCGAGCAGTGGGAGTGTGGGGAGGGTGGCGAGCATTGGGAGTGTGGGGAGGGTGGCGAGCAGTGGGAGTGTGGGGAGGGTGGCGAGCAGTGGGAGTGTGGGGAGGGTGGCGAGCAGTAGGAGTGTGGGGAGGGTGGCGAGCAGTGGGAGGTGGTGAGTGTGGCGAGCAGTGGGAGTGTGGGGAGGGTGGCGAGCAGTGGGAGTGTGGGGAGGATGGCGAGCAGTGGGGAGGGTGGCGAGCAGTGGGGAGGGTGGCGAGCAGTGAGAGTGTGGTGAGGGTGGCGAGAGGAGGGGAGGGTGGCGGGCAGTGGGAGTGTGGGGAGGGTTGCGAGAGGAGGGATTGTGGGGAGGGTGGTGAGTAGGGGGAGTGTGGGGAGGGTGGCGAGCAGTGGGAGTGTGGGGAGGGGTGGCGGGCAGTGGGAGTGTGGGGAGGGTGGCGGGCAGTGGGAGTGTGGGGAGGGTGGCGGGCAGTGGGAGTGTGGGGAGGGTGGCGAGCAGTGGAAGTGTGGGGAGGGTGGTGAGAGGAGGGGAGGGTGGCGAGAGGAGGGGAGGGTGGCGAGAGGAGGGGAGGGTGGCGAGCAGTGGGAGTGGGGGGAGGGTGGCGAGTGGGGGGAGTGTGGGGAGGGTGGCGGGCAGTGGGAGTGTGGGGAGGGTGGCGGGAAGTGGGAGTGTGGGGAGGTTGGCGGGCAGTGGGAGTGTGGGGAGGGTGGCGAGCAGTGGGAGGGTGGCGAGAGGAGGGGAGTGTGGCGAGAGGAGGGGAGGGTGGCGGGCAGTGGGAGTGGGGGGAGGGTGGCGGGCAGTGGGAGTGTGGGGAGGGTGGCGGGCAGTGGGAGTGTGGGGAGGGTGGCGAGCATTGGGAGTGTGGGGAGGGTGGCGAGAGGAGGGGAGGGTGGCGAGAGGAGGGGTGGGTGGCGAGAGGAGGGGAGGGTGGCGAACAGTGGGAGTGTGGGGAGGGCGGCGGGCAGTGGGAGTGTGGTGAGGGTGGCGAGCAGTGGGAGTGTGGGGAGGGTGGCGAGCAGTGGGAGGGTGGCGAGAGGAGGGGAGGGTGGCGAGAGGAGGGGAGGGTGGCGGGCAGTGGGAGTGTGGGGAGGCACTCTATGGCAGTGAGGTATGGGGACCGCTAACTCAACAAGAATTTGAAAAATGGGACAAACACCCAATTGAGATCCTACATGCAGAATTCTGTAAAAGTATCCTCCGGACTCAAAGGAAAATAGTAAACAATGCATGCAGGGCGGAACTAGGCCAATATCCATTAATAATCACTATCCAAAAAAGAGCCACCAAATTTTGGAATCACCTACAAATGAGCAATCCCCAATGCTATCACTACGACGCCCTGAAATGCCAAGATCTGACCATAAAGAAGAATACCCTCAGTCAACTAGTCCTGGGACTCAGTGAAGTAACTACTAACAATACTAACAATAACCAGCCCCAGGACAGTGACAGGGTAACACAAAGAATTCGACCCAACACAATCGTCGCTAAGCAAAAGGAAAAATATCTGACATATTGGGCAGAAACAACAAAAACCCAAAGCAAACTCAATTGCTACTTGGCCCTAAACAGACAATACAACATAGCTGATTACCTGACCATGGTAAAGGATAACAAACTGAGAAGAACCTTGACAAGGTACAGACTTAGCGAACATAGCCTAGCGATCGAAAAAGGCAGACACAGGCAGACCAGGCTGCCAAGAGAAGACAGGATATGCTCTCACTGCAGTCAGGGAGTAGTGGAGACAGAGATGCACTTCCTCACAGCCTGCGGAAAATATCAGGGCATCAGGGAGAATTTCTACCAAAAATTCTCACAAATATGCCCTGATTTCAGAAATCTGAATGACAACCAAAAACTCCCATTCCTACTGGGAGAGGAGAGAAGCTGTGTAACACTGGCGGCACACTATGTTACAGCTTGCCATGAACAGAGGGACAACCAGTAAACTAAGAAAAGAATATATATAAACAATGCGAATGTATATTTATAAACTCAGGGATATACCTGTTTATACACTGTATGAATAGAACTGCGTTTATGTGCTGAACCATAAATGTATTTTGATGCTTTGGCAACATAAGATGTAACTTATCATGCCAATAAAGCGATTTGAATTGTGAATTGTGGGGAGGGTGGCGGGCAGTGGGGGGAGGGGAGGGTGGCGGGCAGTGGGAGGGAGGGGAGGGTGGCGGGCAGTGGGAGGGAGGGGAGGGTGGCGAGTGGGGGGAGTGTGGTGAGTGTGGGGAGTGTGGTGAGGGTGGCGAGCAGTGGGGAGGGTGGGGAGGGGTGGCGAGAGGAGGGGAGTGTGGCGAGAGGAGGGGAGGGTGGCGAGCAGTGGGGAGGGTGGGGAGGGTGGCGAGCAGTGGGAGTGTGGGGAGGGGTGGCGGGCAGTGGGAGTGTGGGGAGGGTGGCGAGAGGAGGGGAGGGTGGCGAGAGGAGGGGAGGGTGGCGGGCAGTGGGAGTGTGGGGAGGGGTGGCGAGTGGGGGGGAGGGTGGCGAGGGGTGGCGAGAGGAGGGGAGGGTGGCGGGGGGTGGCGAGAGGAGGTGAGGGTGGCGAGTGGGGGGAGGGTGGCGAGCAGTGGGAGTGTGGGGAGGGTGGCGAGAGGAGGGGAGGGTGGCGAGAGGAGGGGAGGGTGGCGAGGGTGGCGAGAGGAGGCGAGGGTGGCGAGTGGGGGGGAGGGTGGCGAGCAGTGCGAGTGTGGGGAGGGTGGCGGGCAGTGGGAGTGTGGGAGTGTGGGGAGGGTGGCGAAAGGAGGGGAGGGTGGCGAGAGGAGGGGAGGGTGGCGGGCAGTGGGAGTGTGGGGAGGGTGGCGAGTGGGGGGGAGTGTGGGGAGCGTGGCGAGAGGGGGGAGTGTGGGGAGGGTGGCGAGCAGTGGGAGGGTGGTGAGGGTGGCGAGAGGAGGGGAGTGTGGCGAGGGGAGGGGAGGGTGGCGAGAGGAGGGGAGTGTGGCGAGGGGGAGGGTGGTGAGAGGAGGGGAGGGTGGCGAGTGGGGGGAGTGTGGGGAGGTGGCGGGCAGTGGGAGTGTGGGGAGTGTGGGGAGGGTGGCGAGGGTGGCGAGTGGGGGGGGAGGGTGGCGAGAGGAGGGGAGGGTGACGAGAGGAGGGGAGGGTGGCGAGAGAGGGGAGGGTGGCGAGAGGAGGGGAGGGTGGCGAGAGGAGGGGAGGGTGGCGAGAGGAGGGAGGGTGGCGAGAGGAGGGGAGGGTGACGAGAGGAGGGGAGGGTGGCGAGAGGAGGGGAGGGTGGCGAGAGGAGGGGAGGGTGGCGAGAGGAGGGGAGGGTGGCGAGAGGAGGGGAGGGTGGCGAGAGGAGGGAGGGTGACGAGAGGAGGGGAGGGTGGCGAGAGGAGGGGAGGGTGGCGAGAGGAGGGGAGGGTGGCGAGTGGGGGGTTAAATGTGAATTTGTTGAAGCAGGGAGTTCAATTACTAAAAGAAAAGAACATTTGCCAATTGTTTTCAAAGCTGACACGTCTCAGGCAGTCTGTAAAACTGAAAGCTCTTTCTATTTGACCTTCTCCTTGCATTTTTTGGAAGGTTTCCCTGGGGAGACGGACTGGGCTGAATTCCAGGCTGATCTCCCAGGATCAGTAAATATACTTTGCTGTGTTATTTGAGCCTTGCGATCCCCTCCTCTCTCTCTGGGTGAATGGGGTGGGATGTTTGCTGTCAGTGAGCTCTGGACCTTCTGTCTTGGGCTCGTTCCATTCCTGGTGATTCTGAGAAGCAACTTTGGGGAAATGTGACGAGTGAGAATCCCAGGGAGTAACATTAACACAGATTGGAAACCCACCCAGACACAAGAAAAGCAGCAACAACGTGTGTTTATATAGCGCCTTTAAAGAAGTAAAACGTCCCAAGGCGCTTCACAGGAGCGATTATCAAACAGAATTTGACACCGAGCCAGGGAAAGAGATATTAGGACAGGCGACCAAAAGCTTGGTCAAAGAGGTCGGTGTGGAGGCGCATCTTAAAGGAGGAGAGAGAGGTGGAGAGGTTTAGGGAGGGAATTCCAGAGCTTAGGGCCTTGGCGACCCATGGTTGAACGATTATAATCGGGGGTGCTCAAGAGGCCCGAATTAGAGGAGCGCAGAGAACTTGGGTGCTGTGGGGCTGGAGGAGGTTACAGAGATCTCGGAGGGTTGTGGGGCTGGAGGAGGTTACAGAGATCTCAGGGGGTTGTGGGGCTGGAGGAGGTTACAGAGATCTCGGGGGATTGTGGGGCTGGAGGAGGTTACAGAGATCTCAGGGGGTTGTGGGGCTGGAGGAGGTTACAGAGATCTCGGAGGGTTGTGGGGCTGAAGGAGGTTACAGAGATCTCGGGGGGTTGTGGGGCTGGGGGAGGTTACAGAGATCTCGGGGGGTTGTGGGGCTGGAGGAGGTTACAGAGATCTCGGAGGATGGTGGGGCTGGAGGAGGTTACAGAGATCTCGGGGGGTTGTGGGGCTGGAGGAGGTTACAGCGATCTCGGGGGGTTGTGGGGCTGGAGGAGGTTACAGAGATCTCGGGGGCTGTGGGGCTGGAGGAGGTTACAGAGATCTTGAGGGATTGTGGGACTGGAGGACGTTACAGAGATCTCGGAGGATTGTGGGGCTGGAGGAGGTTACAGACATCTCGGGGGGTTGTGGGGCTGGAGGAGGTTACAGCGATCTCGGAGGATTATGGGGCTGGAGGAGGTTACAGAGATCTCAAGGGATTGTGAGGCTGGAGGAGGTTACAGAGATCTCGGAGGATTGTGGGGCTGGAGGAGGTTACAGAGATCTCGGGGGATTGCGAGGCTGGAGGAGGTTACAGAGATCTCGGGGGGTTGTGGGGCTGGAGGAGGTTACAGAGATCTCGGGGGATTGCGAGGCTGGAGGAGGTTACAGAGATCTCGGGGGGTTGTGGGGCTGGAGGAGGTTACAGAGATCTCGGGGGGTTGTGGGGCTGGAGGAGGTTACAGAGATCTCGGGGGATTGTGGGGCTGGAGGAGGTTACAGAGATCTCGGGGGGTTGTGGGGCTGGAGGAGGTTACAGAGATCTCGGGGGGTTGTGGGGCTGGAGGAGGTTACAGAGATCTCGGGGGGGGTTGTGGGGCTGGAGGAGGTTACAGAGATCTCGGGGGGGGTTGTGGGGCTGGAGGAGGTTACAGAGCTCTCGGGGGTTGTGAGGCTGGAGGAGGTTACAGCGATCTCGGGGGATTGTGGGGCTGGAGGAGGTTACAGAGATCTCGGGGGATTGTGGGGCTGGAGGAGGTTACAGAGATCTCGGGGGGGTTGTGGGGCTGGAGGAGGTTACAGAGATCTCGGGGGGTTGTGGGGCTGGAGGAGGTTACAGAGATCTCGAGGGGTTGTGGGGCTGGGGGAGGTTACAGAGATCTCGGGAGGGTTGTGGGGCTGGAGGAGGTTACAGAGATCTCAGGGGGTTGTGGAGCTGGAGGAGGTTACAGAGATCTCGGGGGGTTGTGGGGCTGGAGGTGGTTACAGAGATCTCGGGAGGGTTGTGGGGCTGGGGGAGGTTACAGAGATCTCGGGGGGTTGTGGGGCTGGAGGAGGTTACAGAGATCTCGAGGGATTGTGGGGCTGGAGGAGGTTACAGAGATCTCGAGGGGTTGTGGGGCTGGAGGAGGTTACAGAGATCTCGGGGGTGGTGGGGCTGGAGGAGGTTACAGAGATCTCGGGGGGTTGTGGGGCTGGAGGAGGTTACAGAGATCTCGGGGGGTTGTGGGGCTGGAGGAGGTTACAGAGATCTCGGGGGGTTGTGGGGCTGGAGGAGGTTACAGAGATCTCGAGGGATTGTGGGGCTGGAGGAGGTTACAGAGATCTCGGGGGGGGGGTGGGGCTGGAGGAGGTTACAGAGATCTCGGGGGGTTGTGGGGCTGGAGGAGGTTACAGAGATCTCGGGGGGTTGTGGGGCTGGAGGAGGTTACAGAGATCTCGGGGGGTTGTGGGGCTGGAGGAGGTTCCAGAGATCTCGGGGGGTTGTAGGGCTGGAGGAGGTTCCAGAGATCTCGAGGGATTGTGGGGCTGGAGGAGGTTACAGAGACCTCGGGGGGTTGTGGGGCTGGAGGAGGTTACAGAGATCTCGGAAGGTTGTGGGGCTGGAGGAGGTTACAGAGATCTCGAGGGATTGTGGGGCTGGAGGAGGTTACAGAGATCTCGGGGGGTTGTGGGGCTGGAGGAGGTTACAGAGATCTCGAGGGATTGTGGGGCTGGAGGAGGTTACAGAGATCTCGAGGGATTGTGGGGCTGGAGGAGGTTACAGAGATCTCGGGGGGTTGTGGGGCTGGAGGAGCTTCCAGAGATCTCGGGTGGTTGTGGGGCTGGAGGAGGTTACAGAGATCTCGGGGGGTTGTGGGGCTGGAGGAGCTTCCAGAGATCTCGGGGGGTTGTGGGGCTGGAGGAGGTTACAGAGATCTCGGAGGGGTTGTGGGGCTGGAGGAGGTTCCAGAGATCTCGGGGGGTTGTGGGCTGGAGGAGGTTACAGAGATCTCGGGGGGGGCTGGAGGAGGTTACAGAGATCTCGGGGGGTTGTGGGGCTGGAGGAGGTTCCAGAGATCTCGGGGGGTTGTGGGGCTGGAGGAGGTTACAGAGATCTCGGGGGGTTGTGGGGCTGGAGGAGGTTCCAGAGATCTCGGGGGGTTGTGGGGCTGGAGGAGGTTACAGAGATCTCGGGGGATTGTGGGGCTGGAGGAGGTTACAGAGATCTCGGGGGGTTGTGGGGCTGGAGGAGGTTACAGAGATCTCGGGGGGTTGTGGGGCTGGAGGAGGTTACAGAGATAGGGAGGGGCGAGGCCATGGAAGGATTTGAAATCAAGGATGAGAATTTTAAAATTGAGGCGTTGCCGGACCAGGAGCCAATATAGGTCAGCGAGCACAGGGGTGATGGGTGAACGGGACGTGGTGCGAGTTAGAACACGGGCAGCGAGCACAGGGGTGATGGGTGAACGGGACGTGGTGCGAGTTAGAACATGGGCAGCAGAGTGTTAGATGAGCTGAAGTTTACAGAGGATGGAAGATGGCAGGCCGGCCAGGAGAGTGTCGGAATTGTCGAGTCTAGAGGCAACAAAGGCATGGTGAGGGTTTCAGCAACGGGTGAGCTGAGGCAGGGTTGGAATCAAGTGAGGTTTTGGAGGTGGAAGTACACATGGGGCTCGATTTAACGTTAAGACATAGAAACATAGAAGATAGGAGCAGGAGTAGGCCATTCGGCCCCTCGAGCCTGCTCCGCCATTCAATGCGATCATGGCTGATCATCCAAATTCAGTACCCTGTCCCTGCTTTCTCCCCATACCCCTTGATCGCCTTTAGCCTTAAGAAATATATCCAACTCCTTCTTGAATATATTTAATGAATTGGCCTCAACTGCCTTCTGTGGTAGAGAATTCCACAGGTTCACCACTCTCTGGGTGAAGAAATTCCTCCTCATCTCAGTCCTAAATGGCCTACCCCTTATCCTTAGACTGTGACCACTGGTTCTGGACTCCCTGACCATCGGGAACATCCTTCCTGCATCTAGTCTGTCCAATCCTGTTAGAATTTTATAAGTTTCAATAAGATCCTCTCTCATTCTTCTAAACTCCAGTGAGTAGAAGCCCAATCGACCCAATCTCTCCTCATGCGTCATTCCTGCCATCCCAGGTATCAGCCTGGTGAATCTTCGCTGAACTCCTTCCATGGCAAGAACATCCTTCCTTAGATAAGGCGACCAAAACTGCACACAATACTCAAGATGTGGTCTCACCAAGGCCCTGTACAACTGCAGCAAGACATCCTTGCTCCTGTACTCAAACCCTTTCGCTACAAAGGCCAACATACCATTTGCCTTCTTAACCGCCTGCTACACCTGCATGCTTACCTTCAGCGACTGGTGCACAAGGACACCTAGGTCTCGTTGCGGCATGTCTCAGAGACGGTTTGCATCTGTTTCCTCTAATGGGCAAAGCAGGTCCTCATTAATTCATTGTCCTATAGCAGGAGGGGATTGGATTACTGCAGTCTAGCGGCATGTATGTGCCAGAACTGCCGGGATGTGGGCCTCACTGGCAAGGCCGGCATTTATTACCCATCCCTAGTTACCCTGAGAAGGTGGTGGTGGGCCGCCTTCTTGAACCGCTGGTTGTGGGTTTGATACTAATTGAGTGACCACTTCAGAGGGCAGTTAAGAATCAACCACGTTGGTGTGGGACTGGAGTCACGTGTAGGCCCAGACCGGGTAAGGACGGTAGATTTCCTTCCCTAAAGAGACATTAGTGAACCAGTTGTGTTTTTCTGACAATCCGACAGCATCATGGTCCCTACAATATAATGTGAGAGACAGTAATATAGGTTACAAGGTTTGTTTCTAAGCTCCTAAACCCTCTCAATAGCCGTTAGCCTGATTGCTGATTGGTTGCTCTTTGCTGCGATAAACGCCAGTCACTTATCCTAACGGGAGAATCCAAACGGGCAAGAATCACAAAGGATAGTGGAAACCTGGAACCCTAACTTGGCACAACTGTTAATGTCTTGAAGCTGCTAAACCAGACGGAGCAAACCTCTCTCCACCTCGATTGCCAAATCTGGATCCAAACTCAAGTCCGGAAACAGGAAGTCCCACCAGGCCAGCTCCTGAAGGGTCGAAGTAACCTCAGCGTTGGAAGATGTGCATTTCACTGAAGCCCAGTGAGATCAGTAAAAGTAGCAGCGCAGGTTAACAAGGCCATAAGGAAACCACTAACCAAGCACTGGGCTTCATTGCTGGAGGAACAGAACTGAGAGGTAGAGAAGGTTAAGCGGTGATTTGATGGAGTTTTTTAGGATTTTGAAAGGAATTGATCGGGTAGAGAGAGAGGAACATTCTCCACCGAGTCTGGGCCAAGGGGACATAACCTTCAAATCAGAGCCCGGCCATTCAGGAGGGAAGGTAGGAAACACTTCTTTTGAATCTGAGATCGATAGACTTTTGCTGGACAAAGGGTATAAAAGGTTATGGAGCTAAGGCAGGTGGATGGAGTTCAGATACAGATCAGGCATGATCTCATTGAATGGTGGAACAGGCACAAGGGAATGAATGGCCTCCTCCTGTTCCTATGTTATGTTAAACCTGTATCGAACCTTGGTTAGACCACACCTGGAGCACTGTGCACAGTTCTGGTCTCCATGTTATAAAAAGGATATAGAGGCGTTGGAGAAGGTGCAAAAAAGATTTACAAGAATGATACCAGAACTGAGAGGTCAGGAAAGACTGAACGGGCTGGGGCTCTTTTCTCTAGAACAGAGAAGGCTGAGGGGTGACCTGATCGAGGTCTTTAAGATTATGAAAGTGTTCGATAGGATAGATGTAGAGATGATGTTTCTACTTGTGGGCGAGACCAGAGCTAGAGGCCATCAATGTAAGATAGTCACTAATAAATCCAACAGGGGATTCAGGAGAAACCTCTTTACCCAGAGGGTGGTGAGACTGTGGAACTCGCTACCACAGGGAGTGGTTGAGGCAAATAGCAGAGATGCATTTAAGGGGAGGCTGGATAAACACATGAGGGAGACAGGAATCGAAGGATATGGTGATGGGGTGAGATGGAGAGGGGTGGGAGGAGGCTGGTGTTGATAGGCTGAGATGAAGTAGGGCGGGAGGAGGCTCGTGTGGAGCATAAACACCGGCACGGACCAGTTGGGCCCAATGGCCTGTTTCTGTGCTGTGAATACTTTGTAATACCAGTAGATCACAACCGTGAATCTGTGTCCTCTGGTTACCGACCCTTCGGCCATTGCAAACAGTTTCTCTCTATCTACTCTGTCTAAACCCTTCATGATTTTGAACACCTCTATCAAATCTCCTCGTAACCTTCTCTGCTCCAAGGAGAAAAACCCCAGCTTCTCCAGTCTATCCACATAACTGTGATCCCTCATCCCTGGAACCATTCTAGTAAATCTCTCCTGCGGTGCCCAGAATCCTGGGGCTGACTAGTGTTTTATAAACGTTTAGCATCACTTCCTGGCTTTTGTAGGAATTAAACTGCTGAAGGAGGTGTATTTTGGTGACCAAGATCGGAGGGAGGTATACAGAAGTATACAAACCTTGAGATTCCCCCCTCACACCCCCCCCCCCCCCATCCCCGGCCAAGACTTGAGACAGTCTCACCCAGTGAGAACAGAACTCCTTTCTACAGTGCCCTCCCTCTCTGTGCTGCAATCGGCCAAGGACAGGCGGAGCGTGGCAGAAAGCAAAGGGAGAGGCGTGAGATAATATCACCAAATGACGTGGGGGGTGGGGGGGGAAAGAAAAAAGGAGTCACCTAATCTTCAGAGGAAAAAGAAATGTGTTAAAATAAAATACTGTTACTGAAAGATTTATGGGATGCAGCTCAATGGCAGACAGAGGTGTCCGCCACATTCACAAAGTGTAATCAGAGCCCAGTCATTGAATTAAAGCAATATAACTCCCCTGTAACCATTCCTATCTTTCAACAGGAAGATCAGTGGCATCTGCAACAAGCATTAGTCTGGACCTTAGGAGTTTGACGGCAAAAGGAAATGATTTTGGTCCAGGACGCACAGTTCCTCCTTTGTTTGTCTTTGATTTTCTCCCACCACTCCCTTGCTCCGTCCGGAAACTGTTGGCTGTAGCTGGGGTGCGGGATCCTTGCTGCTTAAAACCATCTCCCCCGACACTCCCCCCCCCACCCCACCCACCACCTTCCTCCTGGTGAGACAACCAGGTCAGGTGCCAGTGAGGGCCGGCCCAGCGACGTGTCAAAGCCGCCCTTCAGAGAGAGGAAGAGTTTCGGCTCTTATTTATTGAACAAGGAGGAAAAGTTGGTCAAGCGGTTATTTTTCAACAAAAAAAAATTGGGGAAAATTCAGTTGTTTGCGCCTCCCGTTAGCGCCTTAAGAGGGCGCCAATTGGGACGCAAAGCAACTAGCGCCCAGGCGCGGCGATGTTTGCGCCGCTCGCGAAATTAACTAGACATTTTGCGATGGCGCTAAACACGACCGCCATGATCTCCTGCGCCGGCAGATCGTGACGTCAGTCGAGTGCGCAACGCCCCGGTAGCGTCCCGGACCGGATATTGAGTGGCGCCCCCTGCCTTACCGCCTGCCGCTAGCAACGACAGGTTGAGGGGAACGTTTTGCTGTCAGAAAGGGACTGGGGGAGCGCTATTTAAAGGCGGCCGCTTCCTGCCTTTTTTTGTCGGTGACATGTTTGCACCACGCATTCTGAGAGAGAGAGAGAGAGAGAGAGGCTTCTGGAGAGATTCAACGCTGTGTGAAGGGGTTTTGAGTACTGAGCAGCACTTTGCTGGTTTATTTTGATTTGCCCTTCCTTGCTTCGCCAGCGCTCTGAGGTAGCGCCTCGCTCCTCGGCCTTTGCGCCTTAAGAGAGGTGTGAAGCGCCTGATTTAGCGCTCCAATCACCTCCGGGGCGATAAAAGCCAAGTTTGCTGTCGGAGGTGATAATTAGCGCCAGGCGCTAAACTTTGCACACGGCCGATAATGGCGCCCCAAAATGGGCGATACCGAATTTTTCCCCGAGTACTAAAATACTCTGCTCAAACCCACATAAATCATTGATTAGGCCACAGTTAGAATATTGTGTCCAGTTTTGGGCCCCTCACTTTAGGAAGGATGTCAAGGCTTTGGAGAGGATGCAGGAGAGCGTCACCGAGATGTTACCATGGATGAGAGGCTTTAGTTACGAGGAGAGATTAGAGAAACTGGGGCTCCTAACCTTCGAATTAAAAGGCTGCCTCGGCCCCAAACTCTCCCCTGGCCTCTGTCTGAGGCTGAACCAGACTGTTCGCAACCTTGGCGGCCTATTTGACCCCGAGATGAGCTTCCGACCCCATATCCGCCCATCACTCAGACCGCCTATTCCCACTGTAGCAGTCAGCGCAGACTTCATGGATTTTTAGATTTTAACCCTTATTAAAAACTGGGCAGGCTGTTTGGGGCGGGGGGGGGGTGTGGGGGGCAGTGAAAACCCACTCAAGCTGGAGACGACTCATTCATATGGAAACAAACTGTCCTTGGGAGCAAATGCTCGAGAGGCCCACTCCCAAGTCTTGATTAACAAGGCTGCCGACTCATTGTTCTAGTCAAGATGAACTCGTTAAGTTAATCGGCAGGAAGATCGAAAAGAGATCAAAAACCATTTCAAACCATTCAAGAGATCAAAAACCATTCCCCCAGGCCATGTGTCCATTAATACCACAGACTGAGGTCTGTGTATTGGAGGGGTATAAAAGAGAGCAGTTTGGATAGCTCACTCTCTCTCTCCTGCCCTCCACACAATGTAACATCAAGAGAAGCAGAGCCTTGCTCTTCCAACCGAGACGGACTTCGGCTAAGGCTGGGACTCGCATGCCGCAAGGCCGGTACGGAACCAGGTAGCCGAGATGTATGGGAGGAAGCTGCAAGCAAGATAAAAGGGGCAATCTAGGTGAGCATTGCCAAGCCTACACACCCACAAGATCACTTAGCTGTGTGAGGGGGTGCCTGTATGTTCCTACCAAACCAGAGGGGGTTTAGCGTTGGAAGGGTCCTGTGATAGTTTAGTTCACGGGAGGGTGTTTTTAGGCCGTGGTAAGTCAGCACGGCAGGGGCTTGTTGGACAAGTCAGGGTTGTACTGTTTTAAACTGTACTGTTGTGTTCACACTGCTCGTACTGTATGCTGTAACTAGAAGGACGCACGGTCTTCCGCGCTGACAGAACTGCAGACTCCGGTAAGAGCAAGGGAGGCGGTTTGTGCATTTACACCAACAATGCCTGGTGCACTAACACTGATATAATCGATAGATCCTGCTCGGCTGATTTGGAATTCCTCATGGTAAGGTGCAGACCCTTCTACCTGCCTTGGGAATTCACGGCTGTTATCATCACTGCGATCTACATCCCACCACACGCTAATGCCAAACTAGCACTGAAGGACCTCTACAGGGCCATCAGCGAACAACAAACTGCGCACCCAGACGGAGCTTTTATCGTCGCAGGGGACTTCAATCACATAAACCTAAAAACTGTACTACCGAAATTCCACCAGAATGTTTCCTGCCCCACAAGAGGGGAGAACACGCTGGATCAAGTCTACACAAGCATTGTAGACGCTTATAAGGCCATTCCTGTAGTGTATGTAACCGTTCCACCTTTAAGAGAACTATTTTAAGGGTTGCACTACTTTATCTTGGCTACTGTATACTGTAATACCGGTGGTGACCACACCGGTATATAAGTGCTGTGTAAGGATTTATTGGGCAGTTCCGCCCTGACCTTCGACGAGTAAAGACCTGTTAAAAGTTACTCTTGTGGTCTGTGTAGTAATTCTCAATATAACACACAGACTTAACAGTGGCGACGAGTACGATCTTACCCTGCGGCAGAGATACATCCAAGGCAGTTTAACGGGCGTCGAGAAGAGGCATCCGCCCTCATCATTCTGCTGAGAGAAGACTCGGGTCTGCAGAGCAAAGGAAGAATTCTGACACGAAGCCTTCCATCAGCAACAAGCAGTGATCATCCCTTCTATCATGGTGGTGGGTAAGCCGATCAGCGACGAACAGCAAGTCAGCCACGTTGGCTGTGAAGTAGGGGAGGGAAAAACGGAGGATATAAGGGCGGAGAACTCGACCACGGCCGGGGAAAAGAGCCGGACAGAAGTCGGGGCCAGAGGCGCTGAGACTGGGGCAGCGTAAGGCACGGAAGCCGCGGTGAATGCTAACGCAGCCGGTGTGAGAGACCGGGCTACAAGCGGGCTGGGAGACGCAACAGCGTCGAGAGAGAGCTCGACCGCGACCGGTGAAAAAGGCCGGGCAGCTACCGAGGCCGCGAGGCACAGCGACGGGGACAGCGAAAGGCGCGGAAGAAAATAAAAAAAACCGCGGAGAACTCAGCCGCAGCCAGGGGGGGAAAGGACCGGACTGCAAGAGGGGCTGGGAGACACGATCGTAAGGCGCGGGAGAATTTTTTTTTTTAAAAACCGCGGAGAACTCAGCCGCAGCCGGGGGGAAAGGACCGGACTGCAAGAGGGGCTGGGAGGCACGATTCGAGAACCGCTGGGGAGGGCGAACGCAGCAATTCGGCAATCGCCATTACAGCCAGCGGGGGAGAAAGGCAAACGCGGGAAGCCACCATTTTCGTAGGCGGGGAAGAAGACAAGTGCGGGAAACCGCCATTTTGAGAAAAAAAAAGTTAAAGAAAAATTTCTCTTTGTTTCTCAAGAAGATTGCGAGGATGCCTAAGCGTGGTAACATCAACGATTTCGATCCCAATGTTGAAGATTGGGCCACGTATGTAGAACGCATAGAGATTTATTGTAAGGCAAATAAAATATCAAATGAAGATAAAGCATTAACCTTACTAAACTCAATGGGTGCGAAGACATACGAGCTATTGAAGCATCTTCTATCACAGCTAAACCGGCGGATCAGACTTTCGCTAATATTGTTGCTGTCCTGAAGAATCATTTGAACCCCACACCGCTGATGTTAGCGGAACGATTTAAATTTTATGCGAGAACGCAACTGAAAGAGGAAAGCAACGCGGAGTACTTAATTGAACTGCGTAAGCTAGCGAAATACTGTCAGTTTGGGGAAAGATTGACAGAGGCACTGAGAGACAAATTCGTGTGTGGATTGTCGAAAGAAGGAACACAAAAGCGGTTGCTTGAAGAGAATGATCTTACACTTGATAAGGCTGTCACTATTGCAGCATCGCACGAAGCCGCAGCGAGAGGCACTACGGAAATGCAGCTGAAGGCAGCGGTACTCAGCGTAGATCAAATGGCTTTGGGTACAACGAAATGTTATTGTTGTGGAAAGACAACACACGATCAGAACCAATGCTGGTTTAAAGACCAGGAATGTAGAAAATGTGGCAAGCTTGGTCACATAGCTAAAGTATGCCGGTCAGGAAAGAAGACCAGCAACAAAAAGTCACCGCAGGAAAAGTGCAGAAAGGTACATAAGGTGGCTGAGAAGAGTTCGGATGAACAGAATTCGGATTCAGACTCCAACAGCAAGGAACTGGGTAGTCTGAGAATTCACAATGTGAGTAAGGAAGCTGACCGACAAACTATCTGGGTCACACTGCAGATAGCAGGAGTCCACGTGAAGATGGATTTGGACACCGGATCGGCGTTGACGGTCATGAATAAGCAAGATTACAAGAAGTTATTCACACATATTCCCCTACGGGATACGGAGATAGTATTGCAGACATACACGGGGCAAAGCGTATACCCCATCGGAAAGATAAAAGTCAAGGTGGTACACAAGGGTAAAGCACACCAAGGAATGGACATATATGTACTACCTGAGGGAGGTCCACCACTTCTGGGACGGGAGTGGATCAGGAAAATAAATATGGACTGGCACTCCCTAAAAGCAATGACGGTAGATTCCGGAAAAAGAAAAGATGTCAAACCTGAACGATTGTCCAGAATATTGGATGAGGGCATATGCAGCAGTGACAGTGACAAAGCAGAGAGTGAGAACTCGGTGAAGACAATCAGCTCAGACTCTGGAACTGATGATGGTAAGACCAGCCCATGTGCAAAAGACAAGTCTAAAATGGACTTGCAGACTAATGATGGAAAAACGAAGGAGTGCATAAATGCTTCAGGAGAGAACAAAGTATCAGAACAGAATTCCACTGGACAACAACAACATAGTTTGACAGAGAATTCTGAGTCTGTCCAGTCTACAGACATGCACATTCCTGAGGAACACCGGGCTCGAACTCAATTCAATTTCAAACTACAACAGCAATTAGAACAAATGATTCGCCGTTTTGAGCAAGAGATGAATGCAACGAAAAAGTTCTTTGACACAGAGTGGGAGATTCTGGAAAGACAGCAGAAGCAGCTGATTGAGAAAATGGAACAGGAACACACAAACCGTCTGCGCGATGAGGCCAAACGAATCAAAGCTGAGCAAGAAAGGGAATATGTCAAATTCATCGATCAGTTGAAAGCTAAGAAGAAAGAGCACCCTTTTGTGAGCAGTGTCAGCAGTAATAAGCCACTCAGGGAATTGGTGGCAGAGGCAAAAGCTGAAGTGATGGAGGAAATAGAAGACAATAGAGAGGAAGCAGAAGATGATGACTCATCTGAACCATTATCACCCCTACCAGGTCACGCACGTGGTCCCTCCGAACTGAGCCAAATCAGTCTGGAAGCAGAAAAACTTCCCAAGGTACTCGAGCCTTTAGAAGTCAACAATGCTGGTTCTGAAGTTACGAAAGTTCAAGCTGTTAAGTCCAGTGAAGGACCATTAGATGAGTCACCCCAGCAACGAGAACCAGAGACCCCTGAAAGGCGCCATGCTGACCAGATTATAGAGTCATCCGAAAAGGGACAACCTACACCACAACTTTATACGCCTAATGATGAAGCAGAGATACCCATAGTATCTACCTCCGATCCGGTGATACTGCAACCAGATGAACCCGACACTGGCATTCAAACCGAATCGACCTTGCCAAAAGAACCTACTACACCACCGAAAACTACTACACCACCGAGAACTACTACACCACCGAGGCGTTATCCGGACCGAGTCAGGAAGCGCAGGAGGCGCCTCCGCAGAGACTGAATCTGTGAACTGTTTTTACATGAAGTTGTGTATATATGTTATGATGTTATGTTTAATGGGGAATATATATACTGTTAAGCTAAAAAGGGAGGATTGTAGTGTATGTAACCGTTCCACCTTTAAGAGAACTATTTTAAGGGTTGCACTACTTTATCTTGGCTACTGTATACTGTAATACCGGTGGTGACCACACCGGTATATAATTGCTGTGTAAGGATTTATTGGGCAGTTCCGCCCTGACCTTCGACTAGTAAAGACCTGTTAAAAGTTACTCTTGTGGTCTGTGTAGTAATTCTCATTATAACACACAGACTTAACAATTCCCTGCCCCCACCTTGGGAAGTCTGACCACCTCTCCCTGTTTCTAGCCCCGGCATACAAACCGCTCATCAAAAGAGTGAGAACATCAATGAGAGCAGTGAAAGTATGGCCAGAGGGGGCAGTATCAGAGCTTCAGGATTGCTTCGAACGCACTGATTGGGGCATGTTTGCCCATAATGACATCGAGGAATACGCATCCACAGTGCTATTCTACATTAACAGCTGCATCGAGGTCGTCACGACCCATAAAAATATCAGGACATACTCCAACCAGAAACCCTGGATGAACGGAGAGGTCCGCTCACTGTTGAAAGCACGCGACGCAGCATTTAAATCTGGCGACGCGGCGGCTTACAGTGCAGCTAGGACCAACCTAAAAAAGGGGATCAGGACCGCCAAAAGGAAACAGACACTGCGGATAGAGGATCATTTCCACAACAACTCGGACCCCCGGCGCATGTGGCAAGGCATCCAGTCCATCACTGACTACAAGGGCAAAAACACCAGTCCCCCGGTTAGCGATGCCTCCCTTCCGGAGGAGCTTAACAACTTCTACGCTCGCTTCGACAGGGACAACAGGGAGCCGGCTACCAAAGCCTTGCCACCCCCAGAAGACCAGGTGCTCACTCTGTCGACCTCCGACGTAAGGGGTGTTCTACGCGGAGTGAACACACGAAAGGCTGCTGGACCGGATAGCATCCCTGGACGGGTACTCAAGGAATGTGCTGATCAGCTGGCTGATGTCTTCACCGCCATCTTCAATCTGTCACTGGCCCAGGCAGTAGTCCCTACATGCTTCAAGACCGCTACCATTATTCCTGTGCCAAAATAAACGGCTGTGACGTGCCTGAACGACTATCGACCTGTCGCACTCACACCCATTATAATGAAGTGTTTCGAGAGACTGGTCCTGGCTCACATCAAAGCCAGTGTTCCCGCCTCTCTTGACCAACACCAGTTTGCCTATCGTGCAAACAGATCAACGGAGGATGCAATCACAACTGCTCTACACTCGGCACTGAATCACTTAGGTGGTAAAGAGACCTACATCAGAATGCTGTTCATAGACTACAGCTCAGCATTCAACACTATCGTCCCCAACAAGCTGGCCACCAAACTCCAAACTCTTGGCCTGAACACTTCCCTCTGCAACTGGACCCTGGACTTCCTAACAAACAGACCCCAGTCTGTCAAATTAGGTAACCACACCTCCCCCCCCGACCCTGAACACGGGGGCCCCACAAGGATGTGTGCTGAGCCCCCTCCTCTACTCCCTCTTCACCCACGACTGTGTGGCTGTTCATGGTTCCAACACCATCATCAAGTTTGCGGATGATACCACGGTAGTAGGCCAGATCACCAACAACGATGAGTCAGCCTACAGGGAGGAGGTCCAGCATCTCGTGAAGTGGTGCGCCGATAACAACCTGGCCCTTAACATCAAGAAAACCAAAGAAATCATTGTGGACTTCAGGAAGTCTAAAGGCGGAAGTCACACCCCCATCCACATCAATGGGGCTGTGGTGGAAAGGGTGGACAGCTTTAAGTTCCTCGGAGTCCACATCACGGAAGACCTCTCCTGGTCCCTTAACACCTCCTCTCTGGTGAAGAAGGCCCAGCAGCGCCTACATTTCCTAAGGAGGCTGAAGAGATGTAATCTGTCACCCCTGATCCTCTCTAACTTTTACCGCTGCACTATAGAGAGCATCCTGACAAACTGTATCACAATATGGTATGGCAGCTGTAGCTACTATGACCGGAAAGCCCTGCAGCGGGTAGTCAAAACTGCCCAACGCATTACCGGCACCCAGCTACCGACCATAGAACATATATATCAGAAACGCTGCCTACGGAGGGCACGGACCATCATCAAAGACCCTACCCACCCCAGCCACAGTCTGTTCGCCCTCCTACCATCTGGAAGACGCTACAGATGCATTCGCACCCGTACGACCAGATTTAGGAACAGCTTCTTTCCCAGGGCTGTCATCCTACTGAACTCCACAAATAAACTCTAAAGCCTGCAAATCTGCCAATGCACTTTATTATGGTTATGTTTATGTTAATGTATTACAAGCCAAATGTATGTTGAATGTTTAAATGTCTTAATCTAAATGTACACTCTCGGGAGCCGCAAGCCTACATTTCGTTGTACTGCACTTGTGCACTAACAATGACAATAAAAGTTGATTTGATTTGATTTGATTTGAGTGGAGTGGTTTTTGTCAACCTCAATAAACACTGTACGGGTGAGCCCGAAAACGCTGTCCATGTTCCAATCTGTCCTCAGTAATCCCTATCGTCCAGAACTTGTAGTAAGGGGGTTTGCGTGCTCGCTACGGGCGGGGCGAAACCACTTACAATAATTGGCGATTGCGGCAGGGGCCATAGAGAACTGGCCAACCGCAAAAACCGGTTACACCACCTCCGGAACATCGCCTATCTCCGCCCCAGCCTCAGCTGCTGAAACCCTCACCTGTGCCTTTGTTACTCGAGACGTGACCATTCCAATGTTCTCCTGGCCAGTCCACCATCTCCCAAAACTTGGCTGCCCGTGTCCTAACTCGCACCGAGTCCCGTTCACCCAACTCCCCTGTGCTCGCTGACCTGTGTCCTAACTCGCACCGAGTCCCGTTCACCCAACTCCCCTGTGCTCGCTGACCTGTGTCCTAACTCACACCGAGTCCCGTTCACCCAACTCCCCTGTGCTCGCTGACCTGTGTCCTAACTCGCACCGAGTCCCGTTCACCCAACTCCCCTGTGCTCACTGCCCCGTGTCCTAACTCGCACCGAGTCCCGTTCACCCAACTCCCCTGTGCTCGCTGACCTACATTGGTTCCCAGTCCGGCAACGCCTCAAATGAAAAATTCTCATCCTTGATTTCAAATTCCTCCATGGCCCTCCTCGCCTCTCCCTATCTCTGTAATCTCCTCCAGCCCCACAACCCCCCGAGATCTCTGCGCTCCTCTAATTCTGCCCTCTTGAGCATCCCTGATTAGAATCGCTCCACCATTGGTGGCCGTGCCTTCAGCTGTCAAGGCCCTAAGCTCTGGAATTTCGTCCTTAAACTTCTCCACCTCTCTACCTCTCTCTCCTCCTTTAATACGCTTGTTAAAACCTCCCTCTTTGACCAAGCTCTAGCTCACCTGTCCCAATGTCTCCTTCTCGGGCTCAGTGTCCAATGTATTCTGATGATGCTCCAGTGACTCGCCCTGGGACATTTTACGACCTAAAAAGTGAAAGTTGTTGGTGTTATGGGGAGACCTGAGTTACGGGTTCAAAGGAATGAGGGATTTGAGCAACAAGCGGAGGTCATTCAGCCCATTGAGCCTGTTCTGGCATTCAATCAGATCAGGGATGATCCGTATCTCAACTCCACTTATTCTGAGGCCTGAGGGGGGAGAGTGTGGGGGGGAGAGTGTGCGGGGGGAGAGTGTGCGGGGGGAGAGTGTGTGGGGAGTGTGTGTGTGGGGAGAGTGCGCGGGGGGAGAGTGTGCGGGGGGAGTGTGTGCGGGGGGAGAGTGTGCGGGGGGAGAGTGTGCGGGGGGAGAGTGTGCGGGGGGAGAGTGTGCGGGGGGAGAGTGTGTGAGGGGAGAGTGTGCGGGGGGAGAGTGTGCGGGGGGAGAGTGTGTGGGGAGTGTGCGTGTGGGGAGAGTGCGCGGGGGGAGAGTGTGCGGGGGGAGTGTGTGCGGGGGGAGAGTGTGCGGGGGGAGAGTGTGCGGGGGAGAGTGTGCGGGGGAAGCTACTTGAGAACCAGGTGAATCTACTTAGGAATCAGGTGAAAGAGCTGCAGGAAAAAGAAGAGAGCCATAGAGGAGAGAAAACACCATTAGACCAGCAACCAGAGGCTAGAGATAAGACAAGACAGAGCCGGACGGAACTGCTGCACTCCCACACGGAACAAAAGCAACAGACACACAATACAAGGGGTGCCACACAGACCGACCAGCATGCTGATTCGCAATCTTCCCCCACCACCGTGGAACCACAAGCGGGCCGCTCACAAGAGGTACGCACACACCAGACACCCCAGCCCAGCACACACACTATGAGTCCAAGCGAAAGCCACCAGACAGTAAACACAAACAAGGCTGACGTCGTAATACTCATAGACTCAAATGGGAAATTTCTATGGGAGAAAAAGCTATTCCCTAGAAGTAAAGTAGAAAAGATCTGGTGCCCAACAACAAACAGAGCCATGGGATGGCTGACCAAAGCCAGATTAGGCTCCCCCCAACACATAATAATACACACGGGCACAAATGACCTAAAGACCCAACAGAAAGAAGTAGTAACATCGCTCAGAGCAATGATTAGGAAAGCAAGCAGTACATTTCCAAACACTAGAATCACTGTTTCCACAATATTGCCGAGAACAGACTTCAACAACAACACAATTCATGAGATAAATGCCAGCATAGCAAGAGACTGCGAATCAAACCACAACGTACACCTGGCCCAACACCCCACCCTCGATGAGGAATGTCTTTACGACCACGTCCACATCCAAAGGCAAAGAATATCGATCTTTGCTAAAGCCCTGAAGGACGTCGCTTTTAACCGGGTCCATACCCAGACTCCAAGAGGACCCCCCCCCGACCACCAGAGATCAGCGGGGTACATATCAGGAATACTACAAGGACCACCAACACACCAACCGAGACCAGAGTGGATCCCCATGCAAAACAACAATATCAGACCTGCACCACTCCTGTCCCACAGGGGAATAGGACTGCTCCCAGCCAGACAGAGGGAGAGATGCACAGGACGTACGCAATACCTCAGACAGAAACAATCCATTAAGAGACAATAAGCAGATGTGCAGCAGCATCTACTTCCGCCTTATGGATCAAGGACTAATTAATAGAAAGAACTGTAACCAAATTGTATTAACTTTTGTAGACAACTGATGTGATCTTTTTTTTTCCCCACACTTAGACACGACAAACACGTACCACTCTTTAACCTATCATAGTAAAAGATCAAACTTCACATGAAATCCTTATATATTTCGACCTGGAATATCCAAGGTCTATGCTCTTCACTGCGAGAAGTGAAAAGTAGGACCCCAGAGTTCATAGATGAAACTAAAGACCTAGATATTATCATTTTACAGGAAACTTGGTATAAAGGAAAAGGACACACTGGCTGTCCCCAAGGGTACACTGAGCTGGTGGTCCCCTCCAATAAATTACCAAGTGTAACCCAAGGCAGAGACTCCGGAGGCATACTGATCTGGTTTAAAACAGAACTTAAGAATTACATCAAATTTATAAAAAAGGGCGAAAACCATATGTGGCTCAAACTTGAGAGGGAGATTATCTCAAACACCCAAGATGTTTACATTTGCGCACTTTATATCCCTCCAATCGATTCCCCGTACTTTAAAGAGGACACCTTCTCCAACATGGAGGGGGAAATTATCCAATACCAGGCCCAGGGGAACGTGTTGATCTGTGGGGACCTCAATTCAAGAACGGGCGAAGAACCAGACTTCACCAATAATCAGGGAAACAATTACATTTTCGGGAATAACCACTTTGACATCCCTTCCCTTCCATACAGGCATAACTGTGACAAGCAGTCAAATACCAACGGAAAACAGCTACTACAGCTCTGTCGAAACCTGGGTCTGTACATTGTCAATGGTAGGTTCATAGGAGACCTCCTAGGAAGATCGACCTATTGCTCACCTCTTGGCTGCAGCACAGTAGACTATATGATTACAGACTTAGACCCATCCTCTTTCAGAGCATTCACAGTCAAACCACAAACAACACTGTCAGATCACAGTCAAATTACTATGTTCCTCAAAAAGACAGAAACAAACAACATAGAAACACAACCCAGTAAACTGTACAACACCAAAAAATCGTACAGATGGGCCAAAAACGACACGGAAAAATACCAGAAAACAATTAGCAATGCATCAACTCAAGCTCTCTTAGACACCTTTCTGGATAACATATACACTCACAATAAAGAAGGCGTAAACCGGGCAGTTAGTAAACTAAACAATATTTTTGATAATTTGGCAACAAATGCAAACTTGAAAGCTCGCAAGAACAAACCCAAAACAAAAAACTATGAAAAATGGTTTGACCGAGATTGCCATAACATGAGGAAAAAACTTAGAAAAATATCAAACCAAAAACACAGACATCCAGAAAACGAGGAACTACGCCTTACTTATTGTCAGACACTAACACAATACAGAAACACACTCAGAACCAAAAAAGAGCAATATATTAAGAATACACTCAGCTCCATGGAGGAATCCATTGATTCCAATTGTTTCTGGGAAAACTTGAAAACACTACACAAAAAACAACACGACGATTTGGCCATTCAAAATGGGGACACATGGGTAAACCACTTTGAAAAATTATACCAGAAAAACACACTAAGACCAGAGCAACACCAAATATGCAAAAAACTGGAAAAGCTAGAAATGGCCATAAAAGATAACCAAAACCCGCTGGACGCCATAATAACAGAAAAAGAACTTCTTGAAAAACTCAAGGACCTGCGACCAGGAAAAGCCTGCGGGACAGACGGCATACTAAACGAGATGATTAAACACACAGACAACAAAATGAAACTGGCTATCCTAAAACTCTTCAACTTGGTTCTGAGTGTCGGTTATTTCCCTGATATCTGGAACAAAGGACTCATAACGCCCATATACAAAAGTGGGGACAAAATCGACCCAAACAACTATCGAGGCATCTGTGTAAACAGTAACCTGGGGAAGGTATTCTGTAGCATCATAAACAAAAGACTTATAAACTTCCTTGAGGAGCACAATGTCTTGAGTAAAAGCCAAATTGGATTCCTGCCAAACTATAGAACATCCGATCATATCTTCACCCTACAGACCCTAATTGACAAACACGTTCACCATAACAAAAGCAAAATCTACACATGCTTTGTAGATTTCCAGAAGGCTTTCGACTCCATCTGGCATGACGGTTTATTCCTGAAACTTATCGAAAGTGGGGTCGGAGGGAAAACATATGATGTAATTAAATCAATGTATACAAACAACAAATGTGCAGTTAAAATTGGAGACAAACAAACAAAATACTTCCCACAGGGGCGGGGGGTGACGCAGTGCTCGCCAATCTCACCGACACTCTTTAATATTTACATAAATGGATTGGCAAAACTACTTGAACAATCTACAGCACCCGGCCTCACCCTATATGAATCCAAGGTTAAATTCCTCCTCTATGCAGATGACCTGGTTCTGCTGTCACCTACTAAAGAGGGGCTACAGCAAAACCTGGACCTGCTGGAGTCGTACTGCCAGACTTGGGCCCTGACAATAAATCCCCAAAAAACAAAAGTCCTTGTGTTCCAGCAAAGATCCAAACATCAGGGACCCAAAATAAATTTCACAGTAGGAACAACCAAAATTGAACAAACCACTAACTACACATACTTGGGCTTAAAAATCAGTTCTACGGGAAACTTCAAACTGGCTGTGAATGAACTGAAAGAGAAAGCAAGAAGGGCTTTCTATGCCATCAAAAAATCAATCCAAATAGAAATCCCAATTAGCATTTGGCTCAAAATTTTCAAATCAGTAATTGAACCAATTGCACTCTATGGCAGTGAGGTATGGGGACCGCTAACTCAACAAGAATTTGCAAAATGGGACAAACACCCAATTGAGATCCTACATGCAGAATTCTGTAAAAGTATCCTCCGGACTCAAAGGAAAACAGTAAACAATGCATGCAGGGCGGAACTAGGCCAATATCCATTAATAATCACTATCCAAAAAAGAGCCACCAAATTTTGGAATCACCTACAAATGAGCAATCCCCAATGCTATCACTACGACGCCCTGAAATGCCAAGAGCTGACCATAAAGAAGAATACCCTCAGTCAACTAGTCCTGGGACTCAGTGAAGTAACTACTAACAATACTAACAATAACCAGCCCCAGGACAGTGACAGGGTAACACAAAGAATTCGACCCAACACAATCGTCGCTAAGCAAAAGGAAAAATATCTGACATATTGGGCAGAAACAACAAAAACCCAAAGCAAACTCAATTGCTACTTGGCCCTAAACAGACAATACAACATAGCTGATTACCTGACCATGGTAAAGGATAACAAACTGAGAAGAACCTTGACAAGGTACAGACTTAGCGAACATAGCCTAGCGATCGAAAAAGGCAGACACAGGCAGACCAGGCTGCCAAGAGAGGACAGGATATGCTCTCACTGCAGTCAGGGAGTGGTGGAGACAGAGATGCACTTCCTCACAGCTTGTGGAAAATATCAGGGCATCAGGGAGAATTTCTACCAAAAACTCTCACAAATATGCCCTGATTTCAGAAATCTGAATGACAACCAAAAACTCCCATTCCTACTGGGAGAGGAGAGAAGCTGTATAACACTGGCGGCACACTATGTTACAGCTTGCCATGAACAGAGGGACAACCAGTAAACTAAGAAAAGAATATATATAAACAATGCGAATGTATATTTATACACTCAGGGATATACCTGTTTATACAATGTATGAATAGAACTGCGTTTATGTGCTAAACCATAAATGTATTTTGATGCTTTGGCAACATAAGATGTAACTTATCATGCCAATAAAGCGATTTGAATTGTGAATTGTGAATTGTGTGGGGAGAGTGTGTGTGGGGAGAGTGTGCGGGGGGAGAGTGTGCGGGGGGGAGAGTGTGCAGGGGGAGAGTGTGGGGGGAGAGTGTGTGGGGGGAGTGTGTGTGGGGGGAGAGTGTGCGGGGGGAGAGTGTGCGGGGGGAGTGTGTGTGGGGGGAGACTGTGTGGGGGAGAGTGTGTGGGGGGAGTGTGTGTGGGAGGAGAGTGTGTGGGGGGAGCGGGTGCGGGGGGAGAGTGCGGGGGGAGAGTGTGCGGGGGGAGAGTGTGCGGGGGGAGAGTGTGCGGGGAGAGTGTGTGTGGGGAGAATGTGTAGGGGGGGGAGAGTGTGCGGGGGGAGAGTATGCGGGGGGAGAGTGTGTGGGGGTAGAGTGTGTGTGGGGAGAGTGTGCGGGGGGAGAGTGTGCGGGGGGAGAGTGTGCGGGGGAGAGTGTATGTGGGGGGAGTGTGTGTGGGAGGAGAGTGTGCGGGGGGAGAGTGTGTGTGGGGAGAGTGTGTGGGGGGAGAGTGTGTGGGGGGAGAATGTGGGGGTAGAGTGTGTGGGGGGAGAGTGTGCGGGGGGGAGAGTGTGGGGGGAAGAGAGTGTCGGGGGAGAGTGTCTGTGGGGGGAGTGTGCGCGGGAGGAGAGTGTGCGGGGGGAGTGTGTGCAGGGGAGAGTGTGCGGGGGGGTAGAGTGTGCGGGGGGAGAGTGTGCGGGGGGAGAGTGTGCGTGGGGAGAGTGTGTGGGGGGAGAGTGTGGGTGGAGAGTATGTGGGGGGAGAGTGTGTGGGGGGCGATGTGTGCGGGGGGAGAGTGTGCGGGGGAGACTGTGTGGGGAGAGTGTGTGTGGGGAGAGTGTGTGGGGGGAGAGTGTGGGGGGAGAGTGTGTGGGGGGAGAGTGTCTGGGGAGAGTGTGCGGGGGGGAGAGTGTGTGTGGGGACAGTGTGTGGGGGGAGAGTGTGTGGGGGGAGAATGTGGGGGGTAGAGTGTGTGGGGGGAGAGTGTGCGGGGGGGAGAGTGTGGGGGGGAAGAGAGTGTCGGGGGAGAGTGTCTGTGGGGGGAGTGTGCGCGGGAGGAGAGTGTGCGGGGGGAGTGTGTGTGGGGGAGAGTGTGCGGGGGTAGAGTGTGCGGGGGGAGAGTGTGCGGGGGGAGAGTGTGCGTGGGGAGAGTGTGCAGGGGGAGAGTGTGTGGGGAGAGAGTGTGGGGGGAGAGTGTGTGGGGGGAGAGTGTGGGTGGAGAGTATGTGGGGGGAGAGTGTGTGGGGGGCGAGTGTGCGGGGGGAGAGTGTGCGGGGGAGAGTGTGTGGGGAGAGTGTGTGTGGGGAGAGTGTGTGGGGGGAGAGTGTGGGGGGAGAGTGTGTGGGGGGAGAGTGTGTGGGGAGAGTGTGCGGGGGGGAGAGTGTGCGGGGGGAGAGTGTGCGGGGGGAGAGTGTGCGGGGGGAGAGTGCGGGGGGAGAGTGTGTGGGGGGTAGTGTGTGTGGGGGGAGAGTGTGTGGGGGGAGAGTGTATGAATGGAACCGCGTTTATGTGTTCAACCATAAATGTATTTTGATGCTTTGGCAACATAAGATGTACCTTATCATGCCAATAAAGCGATTTGTATTATTGTATTGTATTGTATTGTGTGTAGGAGGAGAGTGTGTGGGGGGAGAGGGTGCGGGGGAGAGTGCGGGGGGAGAGTGCGCGGGGAGAGTGTGTGTGGGGAGAATGTGTGGGGGGGAGAGTGTGCGGGGGGAGAGTATGCGGGGGGAGAGTGTGTGGGGGGAGAGTGTGTATGTGGAGAGCGTGCGGGGGGAGAGTGTGCGGGGGGAGAATGTGCGGGGGGAGAGTGTGCGGGGGGAGAGTGTATGTGGGAGGAGTGTGTGTGGGAGGAGAGTGTGCGGGGGGAGAGTGTGCGGGGGGGGGGGTGTGGGGGGTGAGTGTGGGGGGGGAGAGTGTGCAGGGGTAGTGTGTGGGGGGAGAGTGTGTGGGGAGAGTGTGTGGGGGGAGAGTGTGTGGGGGGAGAGTGTGTGGGGGGAGAGTGTGCGGGGGGAGAGTGTGCGGGGAGAGTGTGTGTGGGGAGAGTGTGCGGGGGGAGAGTGTGCGGGGGGGGAGAATGTGCGGGGGGAGAGTGTGCGGGGGAGAGTGTATGTGGGGGGAGTGTGTGTGGGAGGAGAGTGTGCGGGGGTAGAGTGCGGGGGGAGAGTGTGCGGGGGGAGAGTGTGTGTGGGGAGAGTGTGTGGGGGGAGAGTGTGTGAGGGGAGAATGTTGGGGTAGAGTGTGTGGGGGGAGAGTGTGCGGGGGGGAGAGTGTGGGGGGGAGAGTGTGTGGGGGGAGAGTGTGCGGGGGGGGGTGTGTGGGGGGAAGAGTTGGGGGGGAGAGTGTGCAGGGGTAGAGTGTGGGGGGGGAGAGGTGTGTGGGGGAGAGTGTGCGGGGGGAGAGTTGTGCGGGGGGAGAGTGTGCGGGGGGAGAGTATGTGCAGGGAGAGAGTGTGCGGGGGGAGACTGTGTGCGGGGGGAGAGGGTGCGGGGTGGGGTTGTGTGGGGGGAGTGTGTGTGGAGGGAGAGTGTGGGGGGAGAGTGTGTGGGGTGAGTGTGTGTGGGAGGAGAGTGTGCGGGGGGAGAGTGTGCGGGGGAGAGTGCGGGGGGAGAGTGTGCGGGGGGAGAGTGAGCGGGGGGAGAGTGTGTGGGGGGAGAGTGTGCGGGGGGAGAGTGTGCGGGGGGAGAGTGTGCGGGGGGGAGAGTGTGCGGGGGGAGAGTGTGTGTGGGGGGGAGTGTGTGGGGGGAGAGTGTGTGGGGGGAGAATGTGGGGGGGAGATTGTGTGGGGGGAGAGTGTGTGGGGGGAGAGTGTGGGGGGGGAGAGTGTGTGTGGGGAGAGTTTGGGGGGGAGAGTGTGTGGGGGGAGAGTGTGTGGGGGGAGAGTGTGGGGGGAGAGCGTGAGGGGGCAGAGCGTGAGGGGGGAGTTGTGGGGGGAGAGTGTGTGGGGAGAGTGTGCGGGGGGGAGAGTGTGTGGGGGGAGAGTGTGTGGGGGGGAGTGTGTGTGGGGGGAGAGTGTGCGGGGGGAGAGTGTGAGGGGGGAGAGTGTGT